>NW_009927485.1:0-33353 GCF_000696875.1 Nestor notabilis | reverse complement strand
GGGGGGAGGAAAAAGAAAAGAAAAATGAAAAAAAAAAAAAGAAAAGAAAAGAAACTGAGTTATTAACCATGCCACTTCATACAGCCATAGAATAAGTTTCTCAGGGAGGTGCTGGGAGGATAAAAGCTTTACTATGCTAAAACATTAAAAGCAAAAGTAAAACCAACTGCAAGATAAAGGAAGGCACTTATGGCCATTGCCACCTTATTATTTGGGGTGAATCCAGTACACTTTGGAGGCAGTACACTGCCAAAGCATCTTTCTTTGAGAAAGCACTCACACAGCACCTGTTCTTCAAGTACATTTGCTGCCATCCACATTCTTCATTTCACCTGAACTGACCTTGAACCAGAGCTGTTGGGTTTTTTGATCCTTACTCTGATAGACACTTGATTCACAAAAATGCAAGACCATCAAGGTTGAGCATGAAGGAAATGCACAATGGCAGCAGTCTCCCAACCACATTACACAAGACTCTCAAAAGTTAAATCCCTGATATCTACGCAGACGCATGAGGTACATGTAACCCTGAAATATTTCTGTTTCCTAAGAATTCTTTAGTTTACATTTCTCAGGAACAGCCTCCAAGAAGAAAAACTTGTGTATTACCACAGCGCAGCTACACAGCCACGAAGTCCCTTAATATGATCCCTTGGCACCACATGAAGCCAGGATTTATTTTCCTCACAGAACATCCTAAGAACATTCAGACAGGTTCCCACAACTGCCACAAGATTACCAAGACCCAAACTTGAGTACTTTATTCCAAATACATTAAAGTACTAGCCCCCACAAGCCTCATCTCAACTAGTTTTCTGACCCATAGACATTTAAGTTTATTTAGTAGTTACAGGAGCAAAATGTCCCTTTCCTGCCAGCCTTACTGCTCTTTTGCTGACAGCCCCCTTCTTCCTGCTGCCTCCTGTGCTGCCTAGAGCTAGGGAGCTTTTCACACTTCACTGCCACCTCAGTGTAACATTTAGATCTTTCCTAAAACTGAATTTACACAGAAAGAAGCATATATATATATATGTGTTTGTATATATCTGGTTTTGTCTACATTCCTTTTTACACTCTACATTATGGTTTGTAACATCCAAGGTGAGCTTTCCCTTCTTCTGTTCTGTAACACCTCCCACCATCCTGGACCTGCCAACCCTGCTTCTGGCACCTTTGGCATATACCCCTGTAGCCAGGCTCTAAACCCTGCAGCTCCAAACCCTTCAGCCCCCTCTGCCCTGGAGTAAAGCAAGCCCAGGCCACACTGGTCTCACCACCAACACAGCACATAACAGAAGAAAGCTTCTGGTCCCCATCAAATCCCCTTCAGTAAAAGCTGTACCTGAGACATCTTTCTTCTGAACTACTCCCACCTCTCTTTGCATCAGCAGTGCACCCTGCACAGGATCAGCACACGTCCAAGACAGCTTGCTGTCTTGGGCTTTGCACCGCACCTCTCTGGCCTGTGCTCCCACCTGAAGGCTGAAGGGAACTCCAGCAAGCCCCGTATGGCAGCCCTGGCCCAGCCACAGGCAGCTCAGCTGGGAGGCAGCAGGGAAAGGACAGCAGAAATGCACCCATCAAACTCTGTTCCCAGGTGAAGTGCTGCACATATTCATACTGTCTGTGTCTGGAAGGACTTCATCAGTAAAAAGCAGAGAAAACGCCGGGCGTAAGTGCTAAAAGTGCAACAAACTATCAAGGTACCCACTCTTAACTTAGTAAATTGTGCAATTCATTAAGGGAAGGATTATGTCCTCAGGACACCATGCTCTGGCCAAAACACACCTACACACCCCTCCTTGAAGTTTCTCCCTGGACAAACCCCAGCAAACAAATATTGTCCCTGCAGACAGGGTGCTGTCAAGTGCTAACGGAAACACTCAGCAGCTCACAGGAGCAAAACCATTTCCAACCTTCAGAGGGGGAAAAAAAGACTCCAGACCACCACATCATTTCACCAAAACACAAAAGTATATATGAACAACAACAGAGCCAAGTTCTTCCACATGCATGTGTACATACATGCCCACATGCATACATATTGCATTGCCATCTTCTGTCAGAAGCCTCTACTAGCAGCTGCAGGAGGCAAATGCACCCCCTGCTTAATCCCCTCTCCACATGGGAAAATAGCTCATTTTACCAGCTGAATGCAAGCTATACATTTTCTTTACCTATGTGTATCATTAGGCATTCTTTTCTCCCACTCATGAATGGAAGAGTCACTGATTTCTAATGAGGAAGAGCAGAAAGGCAGAGTGACAATAAAGGGACCCTGTATTAATCAATGTCCAGCCCAGAGAGCAATACCGAGGCCTTAATCTCTGTCTGGGAGAAGTATTGCGTAAAGCTTTCACTCAAAGAGAAAAAGAGAGATTTCACATGGCAGGTGCTGCACTTGCTGTAGAAGTGAAAAACTCCATTATGCCAGATGTCTGGTGAGTATTAGAAGAGAAAGAGAGAAAAGAAGAAAGGAAACAATACAGGCAGCAGCCTCAACACAGAGGGAATTGGGAAAGAATGGGATTTCTTGTTAAATTCTCACATTATTATGCATTAAAAAATTTAAACAGATTAAACAACATGATGGGCCAATGCACTTGTTCCTCATCTGTAAGCAACTCAGAGGAAGCTGCCTTTTGTTCCTGCACTGCTCCCTGCATGACCAGAGGTATCCATGCAGGACAGAGACAGGGCACATAAAACACGAGCCTGACGGCTCCATTGTGCAGCTGAGCCGACATATCCCTCATGCTGGGATCCTGCTCCCATCTCTTCCCTAGAGGATGTTCCTGCCTCTTGGAGTGCTACAGGACTCTTCTTTGACCATCTAAAAGCACTTTAGCGCTGCTGGTACAGAATTCTGTGCTGCTTGTGTCATATGGAAGAGCCTCCATGCACCTCCCTGCCACATCTTATTTCCAACTCGTTTCAAACCCCGGGAGAAAACGTGTCTGTCCTTCCTCCTTAAGAAGCGTGAGCTTCTGAATTTCTCCCTGTGTTATTAATTATCTCTGTAACAGTATTATTTTAGTCAGTGAAGTGTTTTGGTCTTGTGTGAAAGACCTGCCACAGAAAACTTACCCTGTGTCTCTGTAATACTAAAATATATATTTAGGTGGGGAGAGGAAAAGCCCCTGTTTATTACTTATATTAGAAATTCATGTCTTGCCTCTCCTGGGATGTCTCATGAATGACAGAAAGACCATGTCAGATAAATAAGCACCACCAAAAAAGTGCCAAAGGAAAGGAAAAATCCTTCTTGTTACTTTGTTTGGTTTTGGATTATATTCAGACAGATACATCACTTTGGTATAATTGCCTAAGTATTTCCTGCATCATCCCAGTTTGCAGCCTACAGCTGGGTAAATTCCCATCCTAATCACGCTGGTCCTCCATGGAGACCTCCAACACAGTCAGAGAAGACCTCAGTATTTGAAACACTGCTATGGAGAAACAGCAGACTCTTTTAGGCTTGCTGCATGTATCATTGAAATAAATATGCATATACATATATATATATATATAGCTTATATATATACATATATATATACACACACATTTTTCTTCTTTCACAAGTGAACCACAAGCAAATAAAGTGGTGTGATTCCTAAACCTGGTGGGCAGTTCACAGAGCCTAACATTCCCTATCATCAGCTTTGTAACAACACAAAAGCAACACTGTCACTTACATCTCAACAGCTAATCTCTAACACCTATACAAATTTACAAAGCACCTCAACTTAAAGCACCATGACTTCAGTACATTCACCCAGCTGTACTGAACCTGTATCCTACACCTTGTATTCCTCTGTTTCCACTGTTCCACCTGAATCTGTCATCCTTCTTTCATCACCCATCCCTAAAGCAACATACTGGTTTTATTAAAAATATAAACAATGCTTCTTAACCATTTTAGATAGAACTTATCAATCATGTTCATCTCCCCAAAATAATGTTGCAGTCATTCAATTCTCATACAATATGTAAGTATGTGCCTCAACTCTCTACACCAGATACCCTTCCAAAGTCATGCCACAGCTTATGATAAAAAAATCACTACCTATCTGAAGCTATAGCAGTGCAGGGTAGTATCAGGAAAAATAACAGGAGGTTTCTGCTGAAGACATAAACATTATCTGAATGTAGCCTGATGAAATATTCAGCAACAACTACACTGCAGCAAAAGAACTCGTTTACCTTCAGAAATTAACAGAAACATTCATTTAGGAAATTTAGGAAATCAAGCTTAGGTTGTTGTCATCCAATCCCATGTTATCCAGAGAAAGCCTGTAACTAACATATTACAGACAACAATTTGAAGAGTAAAAAAACTTTAGTTCCAAATTTTCCAGGGGTTCTTTCCAAAACAAAATAGGAAAATACTTTACACCCACCTCGCCCCCCCCCAAATACACGTGCTGCAGCCACAGCTGCTGGATATAGGAAAACCAGCAGTATTACATTACCTTGCACAGGCAAAACGCAGCATCACCAACACTACTCACAGACACACACTGAAGCCTTCACAACGAGATGTGTTAGCGAGGCATCTGCTGCTGGAGATCCTCTTTCTCTGTTCCCTCTTTCAAGGGCTGTTTGTGTAAACAAGCAACTGCCTAAAACCTAAATACACTGAGATGGCAATATGCAGACAGAGATTTAGAAATCGAAGAGCGGCATTTTCTTCTTCAGTATGCTCTTGGGAAGGAAAAGGAAATAAAAGGCATAATGTGGAGGAGTGGCAGCAGGGTAGGAAGGTCCTGTGTCCCAGGAGGACTGGTGTGATGCAAGGCTGTGCCCAAAGAGAAGCTGCGGATGGGGAGGGAAGAGAGCACAGGGAGGGAGGGAGGATCTCCCCTGGCTTTGTTTGGAGAACAGAAGAGTTAAAACTAATAATGAAACGCCTCATTGGCCAGCAGTGGTCCTTGAGGTGCAAATGTGTTCAGCCAGCCAGCCATCAATTTCCACTGCCAAGTATGGTTTCTCTATCTTCAGACTCCAAAGAGCTCATGAAAACTGTACAAAAGGATTGTCAAGATGATCCAGAACTCCTCAGAAAGGGACAGAGGAAACTCTGCAGGGAGGTGACTTGGGGCAACACAACATAGGTGGTACATGGATTAATTGTTCATCCCCCTTTCAAAAATAAAAAAAAAAATAAATAAAAAATGGGGGGGGAAGAGCTAAAAAAGAAAAGAAAAAAGAAAAACATAACAGGAAAGTGGGAGGAGCCAGTTGGGCAAGAAGCAAGAGGAGAGCAAGGCCTCTGCAAATCCTTGTCTGTAGATGCTGAAAGATTGTATGGGGTCAAGGGAGAGCAGACAAGTAGATGGAAGACAAATCTACCAAGGGACATCATATACACAAAACTACATTTAGCTTTTAAAGTCCTAGAGCTGATAGTATCCTAGAGAGGCACAGGAGGAAATAACACTTAGGCTGATTTTTCTTTCCCTTTCTCTTCCTTCGCCATCCATTTCTGGTCACTGTCTGAGGCAAGGTGGAAGAGGAGTTTTTGGTCCAGCTGAGCCAGTGCAGCCACTTCTCTTCCTGCCTTGTCTGGTTGTACCAAAGAAAATTGTTGTACCATGAAAAAATATGGGGGAAGTCAGGACGTTTTGGAAAATAATCTCAATCAAAACACTCAACCAATAGCCCTAAACCTGTCTAGGCTCATATTTAGGAACTCACTGAGAAAAGGAAAGACACAAAGTCTACAAAGGAAGGTTAAGACTGTCACTGAAAAAGTGGGGGGAAAAAAAAAAAAAAAGAAAAATTAAAAGAACACAATGGTTCAGAAAAACCAGTAACTCAGTAGTTATCAAAGTTTCCTTATCAAACTGTCCAGCAATTTCTAAGAGGATCCCATATACGTCTAATCTGGATCCAGTTTTGTTCAATAGTCCCATCTTTGACCAAGGGAACAGAGATGGCACTTGTGAAATCTGTGCCTAACATCAGAATGAGTAAAGTTTCAAGTCCTTTAAAGAGAGACAGGATACACATTTCAAAGTCATTTCAAATTGCAGAAATGGTCTGGAATAAAAAAGATGCAATCAATAAAGTGCAAAGTTCCACATTTAGATTTGAATAATCAACTCTACAAATGCAAAAATAGGAACAAACTGACTAAGCAGTAGTACTGGAGGAAACCACTTGTTAGACACAGTGAATAAAAAACTATATGCAAATAAAGAATACCAGGCTGAAGTATAAAAGATACCTCTCAGGCTGGGACATGTTAGTAGTGGCTGGAGAACTGTGGACTGTAGTAGGCAAAAGAAGAAAAATGCTCATTTGTGTGAATAAGATATGCCAGGGTGACTTTGGCTGTGATTTAAAACCAACTTAATTAAACTGATGCAAAAAATAAAGTAATGCTGTTGCGAAGTAACTCATGTTTAACTCATTTAGCATAGCTTGATAAAGAAATCTTAAGCTACTTATCCAAGTCATTCATGTTCCTCCAGATTTCTCCACCTCAACAATGGACAAAGCGAAGTATGAACACTGATATTTTTTCACTTATATCATTTTGCATGTACACTAGACAGTATTAGAGTAAACCTCACCAGTGAATTTCTTCTCTAAGTAACTAACTTCTACATCATCCCATTTCTGCTAACCAAATTACTTTAAAAATGGGCAGGAAAAGCTGAGCATTTGTAGCTACCCACTGAAAATGAAGGAAAAGGCAAGTGCTGAACCTCTCCTGGTCTACTTTAAACCAGCACAGGTCTCACCACTTTCTACAGAGCTAAATAGTTTCTTCATTTTGGAAAGAAATTTTGACCATCTGTACATAAGAAAGCTTGTTTTGGTGTGCCTTTTATTTCACAATTAGCAGCATTCAGCACACAGGATTATTGTATTTAATACTATTAAAATCTTTCAATATGAGAAACTCCCTTTAGCAAACTGTCAACTGCCATCCCTTATTGCAGTGCATTGCTCTTGCTTGCACTTTTGAGTATTAAAGCAAAACGTGTTTCTCCCATCAAACATAACCCCCTGCTCTCTACACTACACTATTTGTACAATACAGGCAGTGACACAAGGGAATTTTCAATAAGCTGCCAAAAATGTTTTCTCTATCTCAGGAAACATTCATTCTCTATTATATATATAACACAATTATATAAATCAGAAATCATCCTGAAGTCCCTGTTCTCCATGGATAGGATAACAACAGATACATGTTCTGTAGTCTCTCTTATTAAGTATTATATCTGTATCCCACCATATTATTACTCAGCATATTTACGCTATCAGAAGAAATGGTATCCTGCCTATGTTACTACCATGATGGAAAGCATTATGAAGAGCCAGGTGAACATGTATACCAAAGCACCTCCAGAGTGTCCAAGCCTGAAGCAACCTAGACCAGAGGAGAAGAGCTCAAATTAGGAAAACAATTAGAACAAAAAGCTCAAAAGGCCAGATAAATAAAGCAGCAATTAGACACAGGGGTAGCTGGGTCGGGTGGTGCGACCAGAACACCTATATTCCAGTCCAAGGTTTGATAGCAGCTTTGTCTGTGCTGTTGAAAGAGTCATTTCTATACACTTTTGGTTTACCAGCTATAGAGATGCTCATTCCAGACTTACCGTGACATACAGTGGTACTCCAAAAAGTAATGTACTACTGTTTGCACCGAGCTATGCTTCTTAGAAGGAACATAAAAGATGAAAATAGAGAGTAGGAGAAAGTAAATGCAAGGGAGAAATTGACAAAATTAAGAGTAACACAACCAAACAAAAAACCAAAAACCAAACAAAAAACCGAAACAGTTTAAGACAGAATTTTGAAACTGACTCTTTAACTCAAGATTAAAAGTGTGAAAAACCACTAATGTTTCTGAAATACAGGTTTCTGTTTAGCCATGTTACAGCCTCAGACAAGAACTCTGCAACCCAGCACAAAGCAAGCTACCCTCTTCTTATGGGCTATACAAATAAATAGCTAAAACTAAAGAGGATGTTTATTCACATTATATTCTCCAGGATCCTCATACTGACTGATCACAATGAATCAGGGCACATGTTCTAAGAAAACGGCATACTGGAAGAAAAAAAAAAAAAAAAAAAAATTAAGGGCAGTACAAAAATTGCTGATTTGCTTTTTGAAGATTTATTTAGGATACATTATCAAATTGTCCTTGTGACAAAGATTTCTGCTGGCCAAAAGGCACCTCCAATTTCCCCAAGCTTCAGCTGCTTATTTTCAGGAAGAAAGGAACACAGTGTGAATGTCCTGAAAACTGGCTTTGTTGGCTCAGGCTTCCGCTTTGAATGGAGCAGAGGTTCATAGGCAACATAATATCAGAAATGACTAATGCTACTCAAGCTAACATGTGCCTCTATTTTTACACTGTCCTCCGTTCTTCTGCCAGATGCCTCTCTTCCTTCACTTCATCTCCTTAATGAAGCTCAGCTATTTAGGCCCCAGTGCTTTGATTTTAGAAAATGACATAAGATACTCTACAAAAATACATTATCATTAGTATTAATATGATGGCTGACTGCCTCAAATTTAAAAAAACCCCAGAAAACAAAAAACACAAAAACAACAAAAAAACCCCCATTTAGTTTATCTGTTCAAAGAGATATTCAGTGGTGCCAATGTCACAGCCTCCAGAGGCTGAAACCAGCCACAAATCTCCAGGCAGCAAACCAACCACCTGGATGAAAACAAGCGCAGGATACTTATTGCAGATACAGTCATACACGTGGAAGTCTACATGATGTTTTGTCTCTGTTTGGGTGGTGGGTTTTTTGTACTGGCAAAGGGAAGGCGATGAAATAGGGATGATCTAACCATCCACAGGTCTGGATGTCTACCTGGGATCCCAGTCTACACTGGGATCTTGCTAAGCCTAGGAAACCTCAGTCTGTTATTTTGCTCACCACTAATGAATTAGGATTGTAAGACCCCTTGCAACCTCTCCTTTTGTTTTTATGCTCCCATCAAACACAATGAATTTATATTGCTAACTTGCATGACCTTATCACATACTCTGTTATATGATTAATTTTTAATTTGCCTTAATTGAAACACTAAGGATGAAGTATAAAAGTTAAAAAGCCATATAAAGCCAGCATTTCAGACTCATACTTACTACTATTCTCAAGGGTGCAACTGATCTATCTTGAGAAAGCCAGAAGGGTGGAAGGGCTCATTTGGATGTTTTCTGGCACAGCAAGGACTGCTGTGATAAAAACAGAGCACAGCAGGCCCAAAAAGTTGTGCCGCTCCGCGTGGAGAAGGAGTTACAGAGCAGATGCAACCTCCACAAGGAATCCTCCCAATCCCATTATCTCTCTCATAGAGAAGATGGTACATCACTTCCAAACAGGAGTGGAGAGGCAAGGCTGGAAGTAACTCACAGCTGTAGGTGCTCAGGATCCAGTGCCAGAAGCTGCTGTTAACCCTGCAGTGTGGGTAACAGGAGTCCTAAAACTGGAGCATATAGCTCACACTGCATCCACAAAAGCAGCTGCACTGCCTGGGACCAAACAGCATCTTAGGTCTGATGCCATCCTTTAATGCACCCAGCAGTTCCCAAACTGTCTAGGGGACATGGTCAGGAGATTAGAAAAGCCATTATGGGTCAGTAAACATCTATTAGAGTTTCAGAGTTGACCTACTCATTTCTGTTAGGCAGATGGGTTGTGCTTCTATATTGTCCTTTCATGTTCTGCACAATAGGGCAAAAGAGTATTTTTCTTTATCAGGTGAGAAGTGCTTTTGTTTTTCGTATCACAGCTGGTTTTACTGACAAGTGAGATTATAAGCTTCTTGTATACAAAACCATTGGAAAGAGGAAAGAGGTCAGGTCCCTGTGCATGGCAGGAAATAGAACATGAGCACAGCTTTAGACAGTCCATTCAGTGTTAGCTTGTCTGTTTTACTTTTAATAAACTGTGAACTAGCTAGCAACTTTGACTAATGCTTAATTATTTGACCCAGCACACACATAAAACCAGACATAGTCCCAGCGAACAGGTTTACTTCCAAAGTCAGTCTAACCAGGGAAAAATCTTACATACAGGTTTAGGCTGGTCTAATTCAGCTGCAGCACAAACTGGTGCCAAATGCACTAACATGCTGCAAGGGGCAACTATCAGTTACTACAGAGGCCAGAAAAAAAGCCTGTTGACGCAGGGCTGGAAGAGAGGTTTCATAGCACACAGTGACCCTCCTTCCTCCTGCACCTCCCGCTAACCAGCAGAATGACTATGCAGGATAAAGCACTATGCAGAATACTGGAGCAAAGCTGTAGAAGAGAGTAATGCCTTTCTGATCTACCCACTAAATATGGATATTCAGCAACTTTTTTTCAGGAGGGATCTTTTTTAAATAGCTCATGACATTTATGCAGCAGATAAGGGGTATTGCAAGAAATTCCCTCAGCATGAGGAAATTTACCAGGTTTCTTTCCCTCTTACACAAGGCTAATGCGATGGTTCCCAAATCCTAACACACATACTGCTTCTGGCTTGTATCTAACAGCAAATAATCACAAGTACTTGCCTTGAGGGGCTTTAAAAGAAAATAGACTATTACAATTAATATTTCAGTTCTCATATGCTCACAGTGATGATTACCACCGGACTGAACAGCCCTTGTAACTTGTCCAACAGATTCAAAGTATTTCTCTATTTTCTGCTCAGGGTAGCTTTTTAGGCCCGTGAACACAGACGGAAAAATAGCCTTATATTTCACTAACAGCTGCATCCAAATGAACTTCAGTAAAACAATACACAGGACAGGCTGTAAAATCAGTAATGAAGTAACAACAACCCTCATGAGTAGGTACCACCCTCTCCTTGTCCATTTCAGAAAGCCACAAATACATCAACTGTTTCCTGTAAGGGGCAAGTAAGGAGAGTGGAAATGGTAAACTTGATCTCCTTCCAGCTTAAGTGAGTTGAAACATACGGTTCATACTTACGCCCTAGCCTTCAGGATGCTAACATTAAAAACTCCTGAAATAAAAACATATGAGGACAGTCGAAAGCACTTGCATGAAAAGTCTGGGCGTGTAGAGCTGGCTGGCACCCCTTGGCCACCCTACTCCTGTACCCAAATTTCCATGACTGACTAAATGGCCCACTTCACTATCTCACTTATTTTTTCCTTTAAAATGTTAGAAATGAAATCTCGCCTTCCTTCCAGTGTAAGAATGGGAAGTGAGAAAACTGAGTACACTTACGTAAGATAAATCTCTTCTCCATGAACAGTAAAGACAAAGGTCATCTGTTAACACCCACCAGCTGCCCGGGAGCAGAACCTACCTCTGACACCAGGGAAATATCTGCCTCCAACACCACCACCCATACCTTCCAAAAGCAGAATAATCCGTTCCCAACTGACAAGCCACATCAACAGAGGTGTAAGCGTGGGGCTAGTATTGCCTTACATAGTATTTCCACACCTCTGCACGCCAAGGATAGAACCAGCAGAGAACAGGAGCAGAGGTAGGACATGGTCATTATTTAACAAGTCCAGGTATTGCTTCTGCAACTCAAGAGTAAAGAAACAGCATACAATTGGGGAATTTGGCATTCCCTGAGCCCCTCGGCTAGTTCAAGTTGCTCCTCATCTGGAAAACAGCCATGCCTGGCTTCCTGCTGGCCTGCCCGTTCACCATGAGCATGTAAGCCTTTGTTCACCTGGATATTAAGCTTAGCCCATGGTGAATTACTGGGTTTGCTGTCATTTCAACCTGGATAATTG
This sequence comes from Nestor notabilis, assembly GCF_000696875.1. Lineage (NCBI taxonomy): Eukaryota > Metazoa > Chordata > Aves > Psittaciformes > Psittacidae > Nestor > Nestor notabilis. The sequence continues at coordinate 21,608 of NW_009927485.1, read as the reverse complement.
TACTACTGACCGCTACTTGTTACTGTGCCATTACTTAGAAATAAGCTATTGGTCTGGTGTCTGACACTGTACCTTGAGCCATACCTCAGTGGAGCTGCCTTAAGCTCGTAAAATCCATCAAGGACTCATTTCTTAAATGTCTGACCATTAGTGATTTGACAGATAGCAAAGCAACTAAGGCAAGAGAGGAGGAAATGCTTGCAGAGGCCTGAGCCCTATACATAGTTTCAAGTACACACAGGCTGTAGGTTTGCCATGGAGAAAATAGAGACAAAGATGAGGATCATCAGGGTAGTCAATTGCCAACTCATCATCTAATAATGAGAGAAAAGGTGGAGGAAAGGCTTGCTTTTCAGAGGCTAGCTTTTTTGAGCCCAGCTTTTGAATACTGGGCTGACCCCTTTTAAAACAAAAATCAAGAGATGACTACTTGAAATTTTGACCAGCATGACCTCTCTTCATAATGTGAAAACAAACTTTGCAATGCCCTGGTGACTCTTTCCAATCACTATCAGAACAACTGACCTCCTGAAATCTCTCACTGCTTCACTTGTGAAGCTGAATGCCCAGTGTAAACCTTTTAGTACAAACATCCTTTCTGCATTTTTCTGAATGGTTACCTTTTCATCACAGTCATCACCTTCACCAGATGCTCACTGCTCAAAAGCTCAGCCAAGAGTGAAGGACAAAAACATGGCAATGATGTAAGGGCAACTCTGAAATGATTACTAGAGACAAAATCAATAGCAGTATGCTACTGTTGGGAGATCAGCAATACATCTGAAAGCTTCTCAGCCAAAAGTAGTTTCATCTTCAATCAGAATAGCACAGTGTATGAGGATTTAGTTCCTTTAGGGTATTTAAACCACTGTTCTAACATACAAAGTGCGCAGCTTCCACAGATCTTCGGAGGTCCCTTCCAAACATAACTATTACATGATACAAACAAGGTCACAGAATATTAATAAGCATATATACTGGTAGAATAGGAAAAGACATTCGTACAATGACTGCATTAAGAATTCAGTTCCATAGCTTATGTTGGATGTATTCTACTTGCCAGAAGAAATACAATATATTAATGGGCCAAAGGATGGTTTCATATGGGAATATAATCACATCTGATAATGGCTGAATTCTCCTTCAGCAAAAGAATATTTGCAATAAACCATTTTAAAATATCTATATACAATTTGATAGAAGAAAATTCTGAGAGAATGGTAGGCTGCTACTGGTATTAACTCATTTTCAGAAAGCCTATCAAATCCTCTCTGCCTTAACGGCTCAAGTGTCCAAGGCAACCACTGGCAGTGTCTTATTTTAATCATATTGTTGGGAGAGAAGCTCCAAAATAAAAATAATCTTTAAAGACAGGAGAATTAAGTTACTTTTCGCTGTAGGCTATGCATGTACTCTTTGTCAGAGACTTTTATTGCACATTCAAATGCACTTCACTTCCAAAGAACAACATGTGTTTCATGAGCCACATTTTCAAAAATGAAGAAAACATGTTCTGGTTATTGAACTTGTCCACAAAATGATGGATGTGTCTTCCAAGAAGTAGTTATGAAACAACAGTTGGATCAGTCTTGCTTAACTGTCTGCCCGCCAGAAAAGACAACACTGTAATCAGTGCAGGCTCACTTGGAGTAAAACAGAAGGTGAAACAGAAACAGATGATCTGGCCAGCAAACTAAAAGCACATCCCACAGTAAAACTGTAGCTTCTTCCTTCCTGAGGCACCTGAGGCACCAGAGACAAAACAACCTGATGCTTTTATATGACAACAGATCTCCCCACATTTCTCTTGTGAAAAAACATGGTCTACAATTGGATCTCTTGAAGATTCTATATGGGATTTCACATCTGTTTGGTTCACCAACTCAGAAGTTTCCACCTGTGGTGAGACCCACATTCACCTCTGTTCAAGCAGGAGGAGTTGTTCCTCCCCAAGAAGCTAAGAAGGACCTAACTCACACCACCATCCACATCCACTGGCAGCCGCCTAGGAAGGCCTGTGGCTGCACACATGGTACCACACAACAAGGCATTCCCAACCAGTCTGCACAGGGACTCAGTATGACTGAAGCCATTCTTACAGCAATAGATATCACTGAAACAGAAAATCCCAAACACCTGGTAATGACCACTTCACTAGCTCTCCTGCAACACTATCATATTGCATGCTGAGTATCATATAATAAAGAACCCTCTGTCTTCATTAAATGGATAAGGAAATGGCAAGCCAGGGTGAGGCAGAAGAGGGCAATGATGAGATAACAGAGAAGCCTGGAAAACATGTTCAGTCCTGACGCTAGGTCTTGGAGATCTGTAGCAATAACACCAGGCAACAGCCCAATGCTTTTTAAAGAAAAAAAAAAAGAAAAAGAAAAGAAACAAAACCCAAAACAAAACCCAAAACAACCCCCAAACCTTTAGATCGGGCAGAAAAATCTGCCACTCCACACCATTCTGCAGAAAGTGCAAGAAAACCATCAGGCTAGAAATCAGGAGCAGTTTCACCATATTCTACTTACTCATTCGTGGTACATGAGCCTGGCAGACCTGCATTATCCACGTGTATTTGGGGAGATCTGCAGAAGGACTATGTTTCTGGGATGCCCTGTCATAACAAAACCATCAAGGAGGGGGAAGAGTGCATCTGACATCTTCAGTCTGCAGGGAGAAGGGAAGAGGCATCAGTGCACCTCTGCATCAGGTGTAGCTGGTGGCACAGGCTGTTTGGGTGCTACTCTCACAGGTATGGGGAGAAGAGGCTGGCTTGCCTCAAAAAGGATTCGCTTTTGCACTCACGGTTTCTCTTTCTTGCTTGGTGAAAGAGGTCCCATCTAGCCACATCTTGCTCCACTCCCCAACAAGTACCCTGCCACAGCAGGTTCCCCCAGAACTGAAAGTATTTAGATGTTTGCCACTGTGTTACAAGGTCTCCCCCTGAGATCTGAAGGGATGCCAGCTCCTGCAACTGATCAGAACAAGCAGCACAGAGGCAGCACAGCCTTCCCAGCCAAACGCCTCATACATTATAAAGAAGTCAAACACAGACCTTGGATGCAGTGTCAGAAGCAGCAGCCTAATTCCCAAGTTAGACATTTTGTCCAGAAGATTTTTATATGAAATAAGGATTAGTCTTCTGAAAAGCTTTCCCAGATGAGTGACTGCCAAGCCAACACACCAGGAGCCAACACAAAAAGCTGGAAGCAAACTGTGGAAACAGGGCAGCTCCCCTGAAGCTAGAGACTGACAGCTCTGGCGGCAATGGTGAAAGGATGCTGCAGGGTTTGCTGCAACAGAGCTGCACACTTCAACTTGGAAAGAAGGAAATAATCACAAATGGATACAATAGGAACTCCTGCAATAATTGAAGGGGTAAAAGTGCCAGACTATTAAAAGGCACTTCTCTCTCTAAAGGTGTTTAAGTTAACAACTGCTACAGAAGTTTCAAATAATGGATTCATTCCAAAGACCTCTGTGTGATACCCTGTCATACCTAATGAAGAATTAAGGTTTAAATGCAAGTTTACGAGACTCAATTCTGCTAAGTGCAAGCTTTCACAAGCAAGGACTCCTAAACCTGGCAAACTACAGACAACCTCTTCATGCAGTTTCTCTGCTGCATCAAGCGTCCCTTCTTGAAGTGACAGCTCACACACCTATGTTTACATATTAATTACTACCTATTAGTAATCAGATACTATCACCTGAGGTGTGATGAGTAATTTTACCAAGGTGTACTCCTGGGACACAGCTGCTGCAGCTCTGACCTGCACTACGTGTCCCCTAGTTAAATTAGAAACTGCCGCTGTAGTTCTCCAGCTGTTATTACCAGAAAAACTGTAAGAAATATGGTATGTTCAGCAGGGAAAACGTGTATGTTTGCAGTTCTGACATAGCCTGAATATACATGCAATCCAAATTCACCTTGTACTCCAAGTTGATGTATTAACAAAACAAATCTTAGAATTACACCACTGTTGTGAAATAGTTTAGGACTAATACAAAAACACTCAACTTCAAGAAAGATGTATTCCAAGGAAATGGGAGTCAGCAAGACTCGAATGTCTATTTTAAAAATACGATGTTAAACCTGAATGTTTTCATTATTATCTCTCAGCCTGTATCAATATAGTTAAAAAAAAAAAAATCAAACTTTCCATGTAAATTTAAATTTCTCAAAACTGGCAATTTGAGAGGTGAAGTAATACCACTAGTGCACCTTCAGATTTAACAGAGTGAATCAACTTCGTCTGCATTTTCCCTCATCATCCCCCCCAACCCCGCAGTCAATTCATCCCTCTGGTAATTCAGGTAGACTAGAGGGAAGTGTCACAGCACAACACTTCGCATCTCCTCCTCTCCCCTCCAATTCAAAAGGTGGCAACAAAAGACTCAGTAAAGGAGAACCATTCTCTGAATGAAAAGGTCCAACTTTACAAGATTCATCACAAAGTCTCTTATTCATCAGGAGCCTTGGCACTCTTATCTTCTTCCTCACACAGACATTTCCGGAATGTGTTTCAGGCTACTGGGGAAAAAAAAAAGTGTGTGTGGGGGAAATGAAGCAGCAAAGGCTAAAGAAATGAAGAATCTGAAATTGATCCTGCTCCTGTCCTTGAAACATGATTTTTGCCAGAACCATCAAGCAGAGCAGGACTGTCCCCTTGGAGAGCACAGCTTCTACTTTGGTACCTCCAGTAATACTGGCAAACTATTTACACAAAAGAATAATACTTGAAATGTTACAGCAACAGATTTGCAGCTGTTCTCTTAAAAGGCATTTGAAATTTTATATATTAACCATATTTGGAGATGACACCTACAGATGTGTATTTTCATCTGCTTAGCAAAAGTTCTACTTGGAGAGTTTCCTCCTTGTTAGACTGCATGTTGATTTACTAACAGACCTGCTACGATGAGGATACACAGGAATTCACTTCAGAAGTTACTGGAGGTTTTACCATCATTATTATGAGCTTGCTTTGATTCAAAGCTTATAAAAAACAATAAAGAGATTGAAACAATGTCTGTAGAACCAACAAGAGCAAGAAATTTCTTAATCAAGTACTGGGCCTGGCATCTGGGCAACCTTTGCAACAGAACGCCAGTCTCTCTCAAAGAATACCTTCTGTCCAATTCCAGAGGCAGTTCTGCTTAGGATGAGGCGCAAAATCTCATTATGATATTTAAACTGATGTGAATTGACCATCATTAGGCTAGTGCAAGGAAATTTCCCCAGAGGTCTGGCTCCTTGGTACAGTACTACAGTGACACATATTAAAATGAGGAATCAAAAATCCTGAAACACATTTTTCCCAGATTTATGTGCACTGTAAATTCATGCAACAGAATACAGTAGAAGAAATTGATATACACAAAATCATCCTGCACTATTTTGATGAATGTGTCAGTTTGGGAAATCTAAGGAACACGCCTGCCCCGAGCCAGTGTTAACACTGAGGAGAAGGAGTTAATACAACACTAAAGCTGAAAAGCAAATCACAGAGAGGGCAGGAACTGCCAGAATTAGTCAACCGTTGTTCCCGATGGTGAGAGCCTGCTCTTGGGTTCCAGGTCACAGCTTCCACACAAAAGCACACTCTTACCTCTCTGCAGCCCTGCCCAGTCACTGCTTGTCCTGTGCACCACACAAGGCATGTCTCCCACAGGGTAACACAGACACCGTGACATCGTTAAGGTTCACACTGCAGCATTCTTTTCTTACCGTTTTCCATGTTTAATTTAAATAAAAGCCACGGAAAAACGAATATCCAGCAGCACTCCAAGCCCCTACATTCTCTCATCCTACTTGCCTATGCTAATGATCCACTTGTACTCAGGGTGTTTAAAGCCACGGAACACACCTCACCTCCTCTGGTACTTGAACTACCAGAGTAAGTGCTGGAAGACACAGGCATACAAAGCAGCAGAAGCAGACTGGCTAGCGGTGAGGAACAGAGTCAGCTTCTTGCCAAGGACTTGCACAAATATTCACAGACCTGACAGGAATGTTGGGAGTCAAGCTTTTTTGGGGGGACGGGGAGGAAGGGAGGAGAGAGAGGTGTTACTGAACAGTGCGAAATGATGTCTACTGGCTGGGAACAGCATAAATGAGAATGGGTTTGGCATTTTCTGAAAGGCAATGTAGATGCAGGTAAGACTTAGGGCACCTGCTGTAATTGGTGTCCTCAGCATGGGCTGGAATGGGTTTCTATACTCATAAACATGATTATGAATAAGAACTATGATTTTAAATGCATGAATATAAATAATGCACAATGATTGTACTTTTCTTATTTCTGTGGCTGTAACCTAAAGCTCTGCTCAAAATCAAACAAAAAAATAAAATGCATACATTAAAACAGCTGGGTTGATGAATGGGAATTAAAAGCAAAGACCTGTTGCCTTTCTTGTCTCACTTTGTACAAGTTACAAAAACTTCCTTAGAACAGTACAGCAAACTGCTACAAATATTTTCAGCTTTATTTCTCACAGACAAGTTACAGGAAAATTTTGCAGGAAACATGTGATCCTTAAGCTCTTAATGTTTATTTCTTCCATAATCTAGAATACAGACCTCCAGTGCTTTACCCTTCCAGTTCCCTCTCTGGGACTGTATTGCATTTAAGCAGAGAAAGAGTCTATACTTCTAAGTGGAAAACAGTTTGGTTATTCAATCTGCATCTGCAAAAGCTAAGCTGATATAACCATTAAGTAGAAGGCAAAAATTTTAATAGGTAAGAGGATGCTGCAAAAGCTAAGCTGATAAAACCATTCAGAAGGCGGCAAACATTTTAATAGGTAAGAGGATGCTGTTTCTGTGATTTTTTTTCTTTTCTTCATAAATCAAGGCAGGAATTCTAAAGCTATTCTCATTAAAAATACCCCTCGGGTTCTCTGAAGACATGTTCTGACATGCCAGTAGGATCTTTACAATTGCAGATTTTGGGAGGAGAAGAGGGGGTTACGCTTGAGAAAAGGCATGTGCTGGGACAGACTGCATAACAATGACAGCAGCAGGGTTTTGATACAAGATCTTCACTTCATCAAAACATACTGGGATGAATATATTAGTACTGGGATGAATATATCAGTAGGACACTTTTGCTGACTCACACGTTACAACCTGAGAGTCCAGGGATAAGTTTAATTTGTGCAATACACACTTATTTCTGAAGACAGTCCCACCATTGGGTAAGTAACCTTGCCAACAGAGGTCTGAGGAACTATCTGCAAAAGGCCTTCCGCCACACTGACCCATCTCATGTCATGCCCACTCTTGTTGCACCCTCTGCATGGGATCAGCAAAGTTTAAATTGTTTACCAAGGTCTCAGTCCTTTCCCACTGCTTCACATTGAAATACTTCAGATACCAAGTATTAAGTAACATCCTAAACCACAAATAACATACACTGCCTGTAGAATTACTTCTTAAGACAAGTATCTCCCTCAAGCCCCTCCAGCTCCATTCTTCTCAGCTGTGCTTATGAACCAGTCTATTAAATCAAGCCATCTGTGTACTCATTATCTGCAGGTTTTATGGACTGTACAGTACCAAAATTGACATATAATCTTGCCTAATGAAGCATTGTTCACTGCAAAACTTACAATGATTTTTCAACCCAAAAGAAGTTAAAGTATCCTTATTAAGCATTACAGAGCCTTAAGATATGGGTACACGAATTCCAATACAGAACATTCAAACATTTATACACATAACACCCATACAAAATACTGCAAAGAAACTAAGTAACCTGGGCAACCACTTCTGGGTGCCCCTGCCAAGGGGGTTGGACCAGGTGATCTCCAGAGGTCCCTTCCAAGCCCAACCACTCTGTGATTCTGTGATCCATCTAAAATACATTCTGTGACTCACACAGATTTATGACTTTAACTATATCAAGATGAATAAACTGGCAATTCTCCTCCACACACATCTGAGGGTATCTGATCCATGCCAAAGTAAGACTATTTCTGTGCAGCAAACACAACTAAATTAGTAATTCTAGCAGGCATATCAAAGTTTATTTGCCTCATCAACTGTTCATATCCAAGGATGCAATGCTGTGATGTAGAATAAACACAGGTAGTTGAGAACAGGGGCACTAGTCTAAAACTCCATGATTCTGCTCCTCCTATGTATTCATTTTGCCAGTGAGGTTTTTAATGCATCAGCCTGAAGGACCTAACAGTGAATGCCATGACGGTAAGTACAATAGGATTACATTTGGATTTGTAATTCCTAAAGGTTTTGTTACTGAAACTAAAAGATAATACAAATAATAATGCAAAGAAGAATTAAAACTGAAACACGGTTTATTGCTAAAGCTGCAAAGGCAGAATACCACCATGGGAATTATTCTGTACAGAGAGATAAACTTGGAAATTACTACCTGAAAAAACCAGTTCACTCTTATTTTTTAAAGTCGGTAATAACCTGCTTTGGTGTAGCAAATCACCTATCAGTGTGGTTGTCATGAACTAGGAGAAACACATCCTTTCAAAAAGTCTGAAAAACATATGGATGAGACCTGCAAATTACAGAGAGGGAACATACACCTGCTTTATGTCCTGTGTCAGTCTGAAGGTCTTCTGAAGCCCTTCCCACTGGGTACTTGGAACAAAAGAAAGGAACAGCTTACCTTTACCCCTAGGTAATTACAGAGTATTGGTGAAAGGCAGATGTCAGAAGTAAGTAAAAAATGGAATAAGGTCGAGAAGGTTGACAACTTCTGGACTTGGGGGACTGGTCTGGGGACCTGATTCCCCAGAGAGACAAGACTTTGGTGCCTCATGCACTCACCATTACCAACAGTCAGGGGCAGGAAAAGTGAGATGCAACACACATACAGACGTGCTCCAACTTCTTCCAGAAGGAAGGCTATCATAAGAAACAGTATCTGTAAAAGGTAGTCTATCCCCACTATGAAGTTGTAATGCTATACAACAGCTGTAGAGCAATTCTTTTCCTGATCTTTTCTGTCTGATGGATAGTCAACCTGCCCTTCACCGCAGTATCTGCATAGGTGATGTTTGTATCTCCAAACAGGTCATGGCATACAATACTTTGGAAATCCTGGTTGCCCTGCCTGATCCCATAGAAGACATGGAGCTGAAGGAGCTCTCAGTGGGTTGTGGGCATCCTCTGTGCTTTCTTTAATACTTGCTAACTTCCCTGGAAATTCTGCAGAAGACTCTTCCCCACATCATGCAAGAGTCCAGTGGTGGGAATGTCAGTCAGGTAACAGAAATCTGACTTATGGTTCCCTACCCCAGGGCTCTTTTGTTCCAATCCATCAAACAGCACAGTTCCCAAAATGTCCTTCCTCATTTGTCCTAGAAGAGTAAGGCCATGCAGAGCAAAAGTCCACTACATTCAGATCGGCATTTGGAACGCCTCCACACCAAGCTCAAAATAAACAAAACTATACGTTCCTATCCTATTCTACTCATACTGCAATTAATTAATTAATTCTAGAAAGCTAAGTGTTGACACAAACTACTGTTAGCCCAAGTAAGTGAAGTTGATCTTAGGCAACCTCTCTTAGTGCAGGCTATAGCTCGATTAACACAACTCACCTTGAGTATCACATTGCTCTTCCATATATCTCTTGAGAATCTTGCCAGCTGTACAAGCATAGGAACAACAGAAGTAAGTAGGTATCACAAAACCTTGCCTCCTGCATCAGGTGACTATAATGAGCACTGCACAAGGGTGCTTTGATGTTACAAAAGACCTAAGAAAATACCAATGGGTTAGGGTGTATTCTTGCTACGTTTACTCTCCTACCAAGGGCCACTTGTCAAACACATGCCATCTGCTTCATCGAAATGTGATACCCATCCAGGTAAAATAAAAATCTCCCATGCCAGCAGCCTTTTCACAGAGATAAAAAGGAACACCACTAACATCATTTTAGGTGATTAAAGAGTCTACGCTATGGAGTCTGCATCTCTTGATCTCTTGAAAGCTGCTCCTCCTACAGGGCAGAATCTCAGCTCCCAGTGAAGACTCTGCCCTAATGGCTGCACAGAAACCGTCACTGCACAGAAACCTGTGAGTACAGAAATATCTGTACTCAAGTACAGGGAGCTGTGAGTGCAAAGGGAACACCAATGCCCCCACTCCTGCTCAGTACTTCCTGTTCTCCCACCTTTTCCCACTTGCTCATGGGCCCTGCAGGAACCTAAATGATCAACCATAAAGCATAACACTATTTGTTGCACTCACTCCAGTCTCCTGATGTTTCTGATTTCTCCACAGCCAAAAATTGATGTTTTGGCCTTGTTTTGAGTACTGAAGAGGATCATGCAGTTCAGTGTACCTGCTTTGTAGTTACTAAGTATTTTGAAACTTCAGCATATCTGAGTCTTCTTTATGCTTTACAAGAGGCCAGCTTGTGCAAGGTAAGTGTTAATACATGGAGAATATTCACATCATCTGCTCACAAAGGCCACCCAGCTCCTGAACAGAATTAAGAAAAACAGAAACAAAACTGGTGATGAAATAATCAAGAAGGGCAGAATTATGCTACAAGTGACATTGTGTTTCTGGACCGCGTTGCCAGAACCAGGCAGGATTTCCCCCCTTGGTCTTCTGCTTCCCTACCCTCATGAAGCTCAGCACTCCTGTACCTACTTTACGCAAGAACACTTTCCAGAGAGATCCCATTTTCACTTTTACAACATACAGGAAAAAAAGCCCAACAAAAATCTCAAGGAGGCAGCAGTTCCTGTCTGATAAGACATAGATCTTGCTCCACCATCACTACTACCAACGAACACAGTACACTAGTGTTATCAAAAAAACCCTGCACTACTAAAGACTAGAAGCCTAACAAAGCTGGAAGAGGAACCAGAAAAGCCCATGAGCTGCTGATGTTGGAGTAGATAGAGTTCAGAGAAGTCAGAGATGGAAAAATACGCCCCAAACCCCAAACACTACTGAAGTTGAAGTGAAAGCAGTAAAAATGAGATTGCCAAGTGAAACAGATAAAGCCTAGAAGAGAGGATGAGGAAGAAAATCCTGAATGTAAAGCTTTTAGAAAAACTCAGAAGACATGTCACACAACAACCAATCTGGTGAAGAGCATGAGAGAGGGACATGGGTCCTTTCTCACTCTCACAAATTCTTCTTTAGAAGTTTGTTAAACTACCTTTTGCTCTATTCATAGCTCAGCTGGGTTTGAAGCACTCATTAACCAATGTCAGGAAAACAACTAGCAAAGAAACAGATTTGTAAGGAATGAGGAAGAGATCAAAGAAAACCAGATGATTCTAGTATCAAGGATGTCAGAGTACTCTTGGACAAAAGAGGGGAGAAGACAAAGGTGAAGAACAGCAGAGAGAAGCTTTTGGGAGCAGCACAAGATGAAGAGGAATTTTGCATGGGAAAATGAAATGAAGAAAAGGTCAAGGACATCTTTATTACCTTAAAACCACAAGAGTGGCCTTAATATGACTACAACACATTGGCACTCCCCAACTGTGCCGATCCATCCTTGGGCTTGCAGCTACTGCAACATGATTAAGGAAGAGTTAGAGCACAGTTTTGCTCTGTCGGCACCCTCGATAGTGTATAAAACAGAGAGAGAAAACTAAGGAGGAGGAGGACTTACTCTAGTGTTGTTTTCTTACAGTTCGTCTTCCCTTCTACTGAGCCATTTCTGGCTCTGGCTCAGTACAGGGAGGCAGAAAGGAGGGAAAGAAAGAGATGGCAAGCATATTATACATTGTATTCCAGTCCTTCCAGAAAGGCCAGTTTTGTAAACAGAAAGCAAGCTGAGATTTTCTTTATCTTGTTAACTACTCCTGTGATTGTCATATACCACACAGAGCTGATAAGTATCCCTCTACTGAATGTTCTCTATTGAAAATGCACTGCAACTTCTTTCGCAACACGTGTTACTTTAGTCAGGCTATCTGCACCTTAAAACACTCAGCCCATTGTTTCAACAGCACAGACTTAGATGCTGAATTATAAAAATCGTCCAATATCATATTAGCTTGGCTACAGATTTAATTTCATGGAATATGAAACTTCACTGAAAATCACTTTATCACGAGACAAGGATACACAAACATTGGTTTTCCTTTTTTTTTTTTTTGGCTGGGTTTTTTTTGGGCTTTTGGGGTTTTTTTACATTAACTGTAAGCTTACTACAACTCCCTCTGGGAGGATGTTTTTCATACAAAGCCACATTCTTTGAGTCTTATTCACATAAACAGTCATTGAATTAAATGAGATCAGTCACACAAGCAGGGAAATCAGGTTTGATCCAGCACTACTGTTACAAAACACAGCATAAAAATTAATTCTTAAAGAGCCCAGGCTTTAAACTATCTAATAATGCAAAGACAAGTTGAAGGTTTTGTTTTTCAGGTCTACTCTTCTGAGATTTAATAGAGTAAACTAATTATAATTTTACTACACATTAGTTGTTGATAATTACCTCTCTTATTCAAGTATAAACAAAGAGAATTTTGTTAGAAGATGAGTAATTATTTTAGTATCATTTTATTTTCATCTTTAGTTAAGCAAGGCCTGAAAATCCCATTTACAGAGCATGAGATGTGATTTTTTTAATGGTACCTGGGAAAATCCGCTTTTGTGTTACATTTTTGCCCTATCCTGTTTTTCCTGAAAGACCGTGTATATTTGGAGAACTAGTAAGTTTAATACACAAACCATGAGAAACTTCTCTATTAGGAGAACAGCAAATACTCAAAATCTGAATCATGAGAACTAATCAAGTGAGGGTTTGTTTGTTTTTTACAAGTAAAAAGCACAGACATGCAACAGATGCTTGCCTGCTATATTAAAATGTGAATTTATAAATAACAATCAGACTGTGATACTGTGTGTATGGTTAATGTATTTCAAAATCTTAGTATATGGGGGAGGATGATGGTATGTTGCTCCCTAGAATGATTGGGAAACCCATCATCTTAATGTACCACACACTTAATAGCGTGGTGAGAAATTTCATCGTAGTACCACTCTACACTGCTAACCCTTCCTGACTCAGCTTATTTGAGAAGTGCATTTAGTGTTTTTTCCACTAAGGCAGAGTTTTATGAGAGCTACATAGGCCTGAAAGACAGAGCAAGATCTCTGTTCCACTGACACTCTTTGCTTCATCCCTGGGAAACACTAAGATGAGGTGCCAGGAAAACTGGCTTTACACCGCAGCCTAATGAGTCGCTCAACACTTCTTTCAGCTTAGTCAAGGAGAGCTTCTTAATTTCAAACTATGAGGAGAACAAATAAGCTTTTTAAATGTTGTCTGCTTTTTTCAAGTGCTGTGCTCAGTTCTACTGAATGCACCACTACCTGTTTTCTTGGTTTGCCTATGTGTTACCAAAACTGGCTCATCCCACGTAATTATATTCAGACACTCACTGGATGTTCAAACCCACATACAACACATAATCAAATTCACAGTAATACAATATTGCAAATATAATTATTCTTAAAAGCTGAAAATACATGCATCCAAATTCTGGATGCTAGATTTTGAATAAAATATGTTTCCAGCTTCCATGCCAACTATTTCACTTTGAGGATTAAAAACAAAAAGAAGAAAAACCCGACATGATTCTAATAACTGAAGCGACAACATCCTCATTTGTATGTCTGCACAGAGATGTGAAAGGTCAGACTCACTGAAAGACTAATGTACTATGGAAGCCAGGAGTTTGATTTTAAAACTTCTCAAACACAAGTGTTGGTGGCCATGGATAAGGGGGAACTGGAAGAGACAGAAAAAAGTTGGGGTTTGTTTTTTTCGACTTAAGTTACTTCTGTAGGCATGCAATGGAATAGGGCATAACTTTTAAAAATGGGTTTGGGGTTTTGGGGTTTTTTTTCTCCAGTTAAGAAACTCCGCTAAGGACCAGAGCTTATACCTACCTGCTTCAAATCATTGTTGTGGCATGCTGCTTGGTGCAAGAATTCACACCACTCTTAATCTGCCATTCACTTTTTACGTTGCATCCCATCTTGCTTCCAGATAAACAAAATGTAAACTTCTCATTGAGAAATGGCTGGGTACTGCTTAAATGCAGAAATAGCCAACCTAGTCTGACAAGTAGAAAGAAACAGAAGCAGAAATTACTCTGAAGTTTTATTTGAGACCTTTCAAACAAATTCACCCAGCGTGCTATTTGACCAAAACTAAATCCCAAAGAGAATACTAAAGCTTAAAATTTTATAAAGCAAGCTGGGATCTGATTGTAACATAGACTAGTTAGAGCTGAATGCTGATTGTCTGGACACAAGAAAGAGGTTTAAATTAAGGTATTTCACATTTGTGGTGAGTTTGCACATAGCGTGTTACCACAGCTTTGCTGATGTAAAGTTATTCTTCAAGCCATGGTAACTCGTGTCTGGTTCCCAAAGATTCTCTCAAAAGAATGAATGATATTTAAAAAAATTTTAAAAAAAAAATCAATATTACAAAACCAGGAAAAGTCCTCATCTGTATGGAGAACCAGCTAGACAGGAAATAAACTGTGCAAGGAAACAGCACTCCATCTTCATAGTGGAAGGACACTAACCCTGCAGTCCCATGACGATCTGTGTAAAGAAGATACTGCATTCAACACACCAACTAATGAATCACGGGGGGGGGAGGGGCAGGTACAGATTACACCAGTTAAATGAGAGAACTTTCTAATAATACTAAATTATTAGGGAGAAAGGCAAGTGCTGACTGCAAAGAAATTTGGAAGGACTTAATGACACCAAATAACCAGACTCTAAAATGGCGGAATTCAATACCATCTAAATACAGACTGGTAATCATGGTGGGAAAAAACACCTCAACTTCATAGGCATAATCATGGGCTCTGGATGATTCAGGAATGAGATTTTGGATTCACAGTACATTGTTCTTATGAAAGCATCAGCACACCTAAAGACCAGGGAGAGTGATAAAAATTATTACTGCAAAGAATACAACCAAAAGCACCTTTATTCGACTGTCTAAAAAGTTCAATTGCACCCTGAAAGTTATAACTCTGTCCCTCTCTTCTCAGAAAACATCTAGAAAAAACTAGAAATATTTCAAGGAAGGAGAACATAAGACAACCAAAGGCAGGACAAAATTAAATAGAGGGAAATCAGGTTGGAGAAACACCAGAAGGCATCAGATTAAACCAGCAGATCTCAGGCTCAAAACAAGTGAGAAGAAATGGCTCTTCTCGGGAAGCAATTTTCAAGCTGTTATCTTCCTAGCCTTTCTCCTCTGGCTTCCTCAGCCTTTTTCCTACTTGCTCACATTCCCTCCTCAGGACTTTTAGGGCATTCATGTCAGGGAAAGTCACTGACATGGATGCCCTAAAAGAGCAAAAAGCATTGAAGAGAATATATGCCATCTTTCCCTGCAAATAAAATGCAGCCAATGTAACAGCGGGAGTTAGCCAGACTGACCATGAAAGTGTTCATGGACACCTCCACACAAGGTCCATCATACCTAAAGGCATACGACTTGCTTAGCTGTTGGCCACCGTGCAAGAAGAACTGAAAGAAATCTCCCCAGATGGACAGACCTGTCCTAGTCAGCGAGAGATGTCCACCTCTCCCTGCCTTTAAGTTGGCTGAAATAATGTGATTCATGAAGATGGCTGCACAGAGAAGCAGATAATGTTAGGTACTCTGGTTTTCCAAGCTATGCCAAAAGCAGTGGTATCACTTGGTAAGTTTTTGAAACCTCTTTATCTCATTAGAATATAAATAAATTAGATATGCTTTTGCTTATTTTGAGGCTAGTAGCAACTAAACCGGCTAACACCAACTCCCTCTGTTGACTGAGCTGTCCTCTTTTACCAGCTGTCCTCCTGGTATTCCTTTACCAGGCATACTGGTAGCTAAGCTATCTATCTGCAGAGGCATCTCCATTTGCCCATCAAGACATCAGAGAAAGTGAAATGGACAACGGCCTCACCCAGTGCACACCAGGTCAGGATTTCTTAAGCCTGGGCTTCTCCAAACTGATTCAGCGTAACCTCAGGGTGAAACTAAAGAATCCAACTTGGTAGCTGATTGTTCAGTAACAAAATACTGTACTTTAAATTCACACTTCAGCTTACTTCACACTAGTCTCGCATTTGTATCTATAAACTTAAACCATAGCTGCACTAATGCAGGGTATTCAACCATGCTGAACAGCTGTTCCTGGAGGAAACTAATACACCTCTGGAAGAAATGATCACACATTAAAATTGGGGTACCATCTCTTGTGCTGAAGCAAATTTGTATTTGTTCAATGGCTGGAACATGTGATCCTCAACAATCTTTTTTCAAGGAGGGAGGAGAGGGGGGCATTCGACAAACCTAACAAGTCCAGAGACTGGATTTCAGCATGTCTAAGAGAACCTAAACCTGTGAAAGAAGTGGATACTGAAGGCAGCATGACACAGGGGCAGGAGGAAAAACAATTTCCAACTACATCTTGCCTCTGAGCTTTTTCCATGCTACCAAGTTTTTGGGGTAGAGACTCTATTTACCTGTAGGGCACCATACGACAGCACACAAAAATGATAACATGATACAAGTTAAAGCGTAACATTTCATCTTATTCTTACTCTGAAATTTAAAAACAAGCTAGTCAGAATCTGCTGTGACATCTGCTTGCAACTCCACCATCCATCACTCTTCAATGAAAAGATGCTGAACGCAAATTGAAGAGAGATACAACAGTTTTGCTGCCAACAGAAATCTATCTGAACTTCTTGTGCTTCCACACATGCAGACTTTAGATCCTGGGGGTTAGTCAAAGGCTCAACTTATACCACAGTATAACAAAAGAGAAAGAATGTAAAGATTTAAGACCACATCTACTTAGAAGGAAAAAAAAAAGAGCACATGGAAAGAGCATGGCCTGATTTTACATAGAAGCTGTGAAAAGCTACGAAAAAAACCCACACTTGCAAGAAATCAGAAGCTGCTGTAAAGTCTGGAAAAGACAAAATGATAAGAAAGTGCTGCACTTTCAAAATCTGGATTTAAACCAGAACAATAATGTCAGTGACAGACTGCAGATGGCAGGCAGATAATTCCACAGCCGGAATAAAGACGACCCCTGTCCCCCCATCCCTAAATCCTCTCAGAAGACTTCAGCCAGACACAGTCTAATCACAAAAGTGGTCAGAAAGAAAATTAAGGAAAACTACTAACATGTAAGCTTTACAATATACCAATGAACTGACTTAAGCAATCGGTGTACCTTGCAGATATTAGTGCAGTTATTTGAGACAGTAGTGATGCGGTGAAAAGATCACATCCTGCCCAGGACTCTGAACTAGCTGCAATTTTTGCAGCCATAGCACACATATAGACATCAAACTTATTAAAACGTACCTAAAATGATTCACTGTGATCACTACTAAAATGTTACTCAAATATTGAGCTGATACATGGTAATCCATACATTCATGGTGCTTTTTCATTTTATAAAGCTGGCAGTCTCCTCAGTGACTGACCCATCTGAGAGATTTTGGGGATTTTTGACTCTGAAGTATATCAGCACAATATAAATAGACTAGCAACAGGTCTTGTTAAGATGTCACATTGCAGATGCTGTTAAAACTAACAGAAAATAACTCACTGGCTTAAAAGCAATCGGCATCTCAAACTGGAAAAAGAAACTATTCCACTGCAATGCAGACACAATGAAGATGCACACCCTTAGAGAATTAATTTCCATCAAATCCAAATACATTTTCCATAATGCAAATGAAAATGCTTTCATCCAACACTATGCCAGGTCATGCACCCAAAAACTTTATCTCCAGCAGCTCACTTCACAAAAACAGATGGGGAGGAAAGCAAGCCACGACAAAGAAAGGGAAAGTAAAGGACAGACTGTTAGAAGCAGCTTGTTTTAAACCAGGATTTGAAGGAGGTAAGATTTCATGATACGAAGAGTACTCCAAAGTATGCTCTGGATCACAACATAAGATTAAAAAAAAAAAAAAAAAAGAAGGAAAAAAGCTTGGACTCTTTTGGTATACGCCAAATAAATTTTTCTTCAGGATTAGGGCAAACCAACTATGGTGCCCATGGATCACTGACAAAGGATCAAAGATGCAAGAACAAGCCAGCAATCTACAGTCCTGCACCATATTCTGAGCTAGCTATGCTCTTAGTATTGCATCAGAAGTACATCACTGAGCCTACCAAGACAACCCCTCCACAACTAGATAACCCAAGAATTCAAGTTGTTGTACAGTATTGGTTAGGCCACCCAACATGGATTCATTTTTCACAACAGGACTGTTTTCACAGGACATCTTCCTCTTTCAGTACACCAGATTAACTATTAGTAGTAATGGGCTAGATTTCTGCTAACCTCAAAATCCTGTGCAGCCTTAATGTTTCACTTACCACACACTTCTCAAAAACAAGTCCTAAATTGACGCTTACTCATTTCATCACTGTTTCATCACGTACTCATTTCATCATTCATTCTTTGCCCTGGTATTGAACTACTGCACACCGACAGTATCTTTCCCTGCTTCACTGTCAAGACCTGTACATCTGCAATCGGACCTCAAGGGATTTACAGAAAACAGTAAACACACTTCTGTGGCCAAACTAGCACCACCCTGGATACAGAGCATCACTGTGGCATGTACAACCATGTCCTCCAGAGAAGCAATGTACAGAGAACATCCAGACACGTATGCATCTGAAAGCTACGCAACAAATAAGCCAGGAATTCACACATGTTTATTCTGGCTCTTCCTACCTTTTGAACACCTGCCTTCACAAGCCCAACAGTCTTTTAAATAGTAGCATGAGATAAACCAAATACAGGCAAGAGGAGGAGATAAAAATTAGAAAGAAGCCATCACACATAATTCAGTGAAGGGTCACAGATAGACAGAGAGGATTTCAGGATTTCACTTTTCTCTCTCAAAACTGCTATCAATATACTGTAACAAAGTGGTCTTCAGCAGCATCTGCTAACAGGGAGTGGAGCAGTCGAGACAGAAGTAACTAGATCTTCCTAGAGGGTCCACAAGCTAGCAATGGTATGCAAGAATATCTGCTATTATTGTACTCAGAAATTATTCTGGAGATTTTGGGTGTCAAAACAGCTGGACAAGAGGCAGGGAAGAAAATTAGCCCCTTCCTATACTGCTATGGACTGAAGTCTTGCCAAAGTGCAGCTCTACACTTTTTACTCTTGGTTGGATCATTAAGGTGTCATATATTTCATTCCTTAATAAACAAAAGGAGCTAAAATTACTTATTTTAATTTATTTGCCCAAAGCAATTACAACTCATGTGTGTCTTTGACAAATATCTCCCTAGGCTGATCTTGCCAGTGAAATACGGTACCTCTTTTGTGGTTTTAAATAAAATACTTCCACTAGTGACATGTTGCACTGATGTATCTCTAAGAAAAGATATGACTATGAGTTCTTTGGAAGTGCATCCAAAGTCCTAACTGTTGAGAGAAAAAGAAGAATTGCAAACCTAACGAGAATAAATAAAACATAGCTGTCAGACAGTATAATTAAGAACCTAGAAGTGGTTTACAAACATTCACTGCTACCCCAGCCATCCAGTAGATAGATATTGATAGTCCTATTAAACAGATTCAGAGAGTAAAGGGCAGCAAGGTTTCTTTCTTACATCATTAAATGACTCACTGGCAAAGTCAGAGGTAGAGAAACGCAGCTCGAGGCTCAGTCGCTCATTACCACACCGTACAAGCACCTGACTTATTAAGATACATTCATCTTGCCAAGACCAAGAACATTGTAAGTTTGACAGTCCAAACTCCAGAACGTGCCACCTGTGACAAGGCAGGATGCTAATCTTGGTGCTGCAACTACATTGTATCAGCAAACACTGAATCCCCATTTGTGGATCCAGCTTCCCACAGTTTCTGTTCCTCAAAAAAAAAGAGCTCTGCAAAAAGCATGAAGAAAAGCACATGGGTGATCGGGAGGTTGATCCCTTTATTTTTACCAATCATTTACTGATCATTTAATTTTTAATGTTCAAAGGCAGTCTCCTACATCAGGTTGACATCACTCTCTGGGTAAGTAACAAGAAACAGGGGAAACTGAAAACTTTCCCAGCTGAGTACTATCACAAAGCCACTTTTGAATTTTATTACAATTTCTTTTCAAACAAACAACAGGGAAAGAAGCAATGAGATTACTACTGTTACAGAATTCCCATCCACTCTGCCAGACTAATAGGTACTCACTGACATGAACAGGCATACATCATCTACATACCAGGCATCTAAACAAGGATTTGTATCCTTAACCTCTCACTGGAATCTAAAGGCAGGTAGATGCCTAATACTTTATGTAGCCAGCCGACTGGAGTTTTGGTACATGTAGTAGATGTAACTAGTATTTCCTGCTCAGAAATTATTATGAAGTTCTGAATTGAAGCACGTCTTGTGGTCTGCAACACAACTGCAGATCTTACACATAATCATACATCTCCAGAAACACTTTGTTTTCCAAGTATCTAGAGAATGAAGATTACACAACGCTTGGAACTTGAGTGTGCCAAAGTAAGTTATTATAAAACTAGCTGCACACCTGGACATACCACATTGAAAGCAAGCAAGTAAAGTAAATAACATTCTCCTCAGAATATGCCATACACTTAAACAGTCCTACAGAGGGTCCAGACCATGCCTAATTAATGCTGCATAAGAATTTAGTCTTACATTTTTCCATCTTTGAGCAGAGACAGATTTTCTGATCTTTCCAATAGATTTCTTCTTTACTATTAGTAGGACATTCTAAGTTCATTTAAACAACTAATTTGGGAGAAAGATTCACTGATTCACCTGCCAGTACGACACTTTCTACCCCTCTCAGTGTTTTCCCTGTGAATAAAAGTATTCAGTAGAAGACAGTATTCAGTAGAAAAGGCATTCAGTAGAAAACAACATGTCCTTTTGGTCATGTTTATTGCAGAAATATCAAACAGAAACCCAAATAACCACTTCACACATAATTATAGAAGATATTGGTTATGCCTTTCAAGAAAAATAAAGCACTGTCTATAGCCTATGCTGTAATGCACACAACACCCCAGGGCATGATAAGCCCTTTATTAATGCTTGCAATAAAATGAACACTGCAGAACAATTGCACACTGTGGCCACGGATTTCTAAAACCAGAGAGCTCTCCCGGCAGCCAGTCTATACTCACAAGGTGTCGAGGCTTCACAGGGAGCCGATGTTTGCAGCAAACTACTGCAAATATTTTCAGTGGAGTTTTCAGGTGATGTCAATATCGGGAAGGATGACCTGGAGCCAGATGTCCATTTCTCATCAGACGCAGCCTTCAAAGTTGGAACAAGATGGTAAGGCTCCTCGTTTATACTCGCAAACCTGCAATTAAACCCCTATCGTAGGCACAGGATCCTGTATCATTGCGGCAGCCCGGAGAGTTCGTGTGTGCATGAAAGGGGGGAGGTCTCTCCCCGGGGGGTCCCTCCCCGGCCCCGACTGCGGGGCCGTAACAAGGAAACACTTTTAATTACTCAGGCACCGTGCGCTGCTTTTGCAGGGCCTGTACCCACCTGCAGCCCCGCCACCTCCGCGAC
>NW_009927484.1:0-968 GCF_000696875.1 Nestor notabilis | reverse complement strand
GCTGCATTTTGCAGTGCTGCCTTCAGTAGAAGTGCTTTATTCTCTTTTCTCCTTGCTCAGCTGTTGAGTTGACTGTAGCTGATTGTCCTTTATTTGTGTTGACTCCCAGGCTCAGGTGCTGGGGTTCAGCTAGGAAGTCAAGCTAACGCTGGAAGGGCTGACTGCAGAGGCTCAGCAGCATGAGTGGTGGAAAAAGCAGAGCTGGCCCAGCTGTAGACACACGTCTGTAGAGGAGGGATGGCCAGTGCCGAGTTTGCTGAGATGCAGTGCTGTGGCCAGTAGCAGAAGCTACCCCAAGAAGAGGAGGAGCAAGTCATGTAACTTTATGAGGTCAGAGTACAGCCCAAACTTGTAGACAGAGCTTTGATGTGGACCTTTTCTGCAGGTTCCAGTCTGCAGTGGTTTATACCGGTTTTTCACAGAGGGAAATGGTGGCAAAAGAAAATGTTTGCCTCACAGTTCCTTGGTGGAAGCTCTTGGTTTCTGTATTCACTTGATCTGTTTCTAAAGGAGAGGGAGGCTGAGCAATGAATCTGGCCAGAGCTGAGGGGTATGCATCCTTCCTGTAGGATCTCAGCCAGAAGAGCCTGGTTTTATCATCTCGTGGTAAGCCTTTTGCAGTAGCAGCACAGTTCAGATGAACAGGAGAGAAGAGGTGCAACACAAACTTGCTCTTGCTGTGTCCTTTCTTGTCAGCAGCCTGTGACCAGAAAACTGCATGTCCAGGGCCCTGTGCTGATGACCAAGCCTGTGTGAGCGATGACCCTGACAAGAAGCCACGTTCCAGCTTGGGAGTGCAGTAAGTTACATGCTCTGACTCATAGTGCCAGTGCCTTCTCGTGATTTTCAAAGGAGAAAATTAGTTTGTCATCTTCAGTGCCTCCTGTCTGGCCTGCCAACTCCATGGCACCAGGGCTGGTCCCCAGCTTCCCTCTCCCCAAGTGTGTGGTACAGAAAGCATCCATAGG
>NW_009927483.1:30657-50592 GCF_000696875.1 Nestor notabilis | reverse complement strand
GAGTGGTCCATCCATCAAATTGATGTATCTCGAATTTAGAGACAAGGATGTCATGCTATGGTTCCTGTTGTACAGCCAGCAGACAAACAAGTTTTGTGAGGTGCACTCAGGTTGTATTTGTCTATGTTGTGCTTGTTCAGAAACCCTATTCTTTACGGGGTTTTTTTATCTCTACTTCCCGAGTGACACTTCTGTCACATTTTTGGACTAATATAATAGTGGCTGACATTTTTATATCCTGAAAGCTTGAAGAGAATTTTAAAATCTGTAGAAAAAGGTGCAAATCTGGAAATGTGGATGTGGATCATTTCCTGTTAGAAACGCCCCCTTTTTCCCTTTAGATGTAGCTTCCCCTAGACAGCTGTTCCAGCATAATAGAAAATGCCATTACTAACAGGAATCCTCTCTTATCCTTTCCGCTGAACTGATGTGACATGATATTATGTCAAAATAAATGTCAAGGGCAAAATAAATCTTTCAGGAAAAACTGAAACAGCTTCATGAATCCAGAAAGCAGTGGCTCCACAGTGGTTGGGTGGAAGACTAGCAAAGCAGCTGTCGTTGCTTCAAACATGGTTTTCAGTGGGACAGTCAAGCAGTGGGAGGGGAACGTGTAAGTGCCACCAGTGAAGGGGGGCATGGCCCACCCCTATGTCTGATGGGAGGAAGGTCTGCAGGAGGTGGATTGCTGCCCATGCCATTTCTCTTCTCCTCTCAGGATTATTCCTTTTTATGTGTCTTTGGGACTTTCTAGATTTCTACTGTCTGGAGCAGGTCAGGAGACCTCTTCCTCTGTCCAGGTTAATTTGGTAGATTAATATTGAGGATTGCAGGGTCTTGTGTGGGTTTGTGCAGCAGAAACCGGGTTCCTCAGCCAGACTGTGCACATGTGTTTATTAATAACGCTTTGAGGTAACATGGAGACGTCAGCAGACAGGTGGACAGATGTCTACATTTTACACTGTGGTAGGTATGAGGGAGTCCTGCACAATAACTGGCCAGAAGGAATGGCAAGGTCTCTGTGGCCCCAAAGTGCCCTACTAATTGTGAATCTTTCCCCTCAACTTTATGCGCTACTTCGGGTGACATCAGTTCTGCCAAGCCTCAGTTAACTCATCTGTAAAATAGGGCTAATCAGATTTACCTACCTTATGGAGATTAATTTATGGAGTTTATATTGCAAAGCAATGTGAAGGCATAAAACGTTATGGAAATGTTGAGTGGTAGCCATGTTATATTAATTTTGTTTATTGAGTCCCATCACACATAATGTCAATGCGCTTCTGCAAATTATGGCAGCAAAAGCTAATCAAAACGTAAGCTTTTCTAATGCTGTTTTTATTTTGCAATACTCTTGCTAGTTTTCCAAATCAGTATGAGTTGGCTAAATAAATAAATGGCCTATCTTTTGTTTAGCAGCACAGGCCATTTTGAAGTCTGCTCTGGGATCTGGCTGGGACCTTCACATTTTTCCACTTCCTATATTTGGATCGTCTCACAGGTTTAACTCCTCTGTTCCTTACTCCATCTTGCTCTTCCTGTGTTTTTTTAAAAGTGATCCTGCTGCAGTTAGATCTTTTTGGCCCTTTATTTTAACTTGCTGGGTCTAGTGCTATCACTTTCAATGGTTTTGTTTGGAATTTCACTATATCTTACCATCCTGACTGGTAGGTGTAAGCTCAATACTAAATGTTTACATGGGTAGGTAGACCCTCTGGGGAAAAAAGAAGCCCTTCTAGTTCACCTACCGTGGGATACAGTACAGGACTGAAAGTTCTTCTCCGCCATTCTCTGTTGCAAACAAATATGCTTTCTCAAAACCACAAACAGGGGAGTAGGCAATACTTGGCAAAGAAGCTTCCATTAAGAGCACTTGCAGGAAATGTCTGTACATTGTTCCTGATAAATACACTACAGGACACTGTAGTCTTCAATTTGCATTCTTTGAAATGGACAGAGAAAAAACTTTCTCAGGGGACCTAGGTATCTTTTTCAGGAACCTGTTAAAAGCTGGAGAAGTCCATCCTGAGCCACTCCAAAGCAAACCCCAGGTGATCTTGGATTCACAAAGGTGGGTTGTTCAAGAGAGAAAGGCAAGGTGACACACAGGGCGTGAAGTCCACTACACAGAGATCACTTGTCTTAGTCTTCAATGTGGTGGCAGTTCCTGAAATCAGACCATTTTCATGCAGAACTATTTTGAGGTGAAAGAAAAAGTAGAGATTGGAAAAGTAAATACAGTGCCTGTGTGTGAATGATGCATTCTCCCAAAAAACACTAGCTGCAGAGAAGCGCCATGTATAGTGTAGGTGTTTTCATTCTATTTCTACAGAAGAGCTGTCTTTGAAGGCGTGGGGTAGATTTTTGTGTACCTTTGCAGATGCCTACATACCAAGCAGTGTGCCAGGGACCAGACAGTACACCATGCACTTGGCATCACCAACTTTTTCAGCCCCGAGATGTCTGGCATCTTCCAAGGCTGACACACAGCAACAGCCATAAGTGGATCAGGCTGGCCAGCAAACACTGCTTCCAGAATAGGAGAAGCTGATCTGACTCCTGATCTACTTAACTGTGGCTTATTATGGGACAGATTTTGAGGTTAGTAAGATCAGTTTATACCCAGGAGAACTTGCCTGATACTGGTGGTCATTGCTCACCAGTATCAGTCAAGGGGCTAATATTCGTGTTCAGAGGGCATTGCTCCAAAACTGGCACTTTCCCCTGAAGGTGGAGTGGATTCTTCTTTTGGTAGTGCTGTCTCAGGCTTTCTGGAATAGAAACTTCCCAGTGGCCTACAAATGTCTTGTAATCCAGGAAGGTCCTGCAACGTTGGCACTTAGTGTCTTTTCTGTATAAAGGAGCAATTTCAAATTCATTGCAATAGGCTTCAATGGTTTTCTCTTGGGACTTATGTAGTTAAATTCTTAATAACTCATTTGTTGAGCTATTCATTCTCAGGGAGTTGAATGTTCTCCCTGTTTTCCTCTGGGAGCACACCAGGCTCAGAGTCCGTGTACCAATCCCACGTGAACAAAGACTTGATATCACACCATCCGCTGTCATTTATTCATTCTGTGCAGCTTTTACTGAGTGTTTGCTTGCAAGTGGGGAAGTCTTTGATTAATCTTCAGATGGCAGTTCAGTTGAATGGGGATCACTCTCTCCATCAGGAACTCCACAGAGGCTGTGGAGATAAGCAGGGTTGTGATAGTATCTGAAGGTGGTGTTCAAGAACAGGCCTTTGTTGTCTGATAAATTGTACAAATGTCAAAATGGACAGAGGGCACATGGATAAAAAGGGGCAGAGAGGAGGAAAGATGGGGAAACTCTACCTTTAGGTAATAAAACCACAAGGGAAACAGACTGGACTTTATGCAGACCCATCAGTGATAGAAAAATATGAGGCTGGAACATTGCAGACCCAGGAGTATTAAGGGCCTGACTACCAGGGACTTGACTTGATTAATTATCTTTGTTTCTTTAGCATTTACAATGTATGGTATCAGAAGCCTTGGAAGCGCCAGGTTTCCCAGCCTGGAAGCTGCAGTTAGTGTTTTCAATGCACACAGCTTTGGCCTTGCTCTTTTTCTCTCACATCTTAATTAAAATGCTCATATCAATGAGTAAGTGAGCAAAAAGTTGAGCCAAAGAGGTGCACTTGAAGTAACTTGGGATGAGATTTTATTCGGCAAGCCAGAATGTTACCACCTGTACAAGTGTCTGCCATGGCAGCCTCCTGACACAGAAATTGGATGTGCAGCTGTAAGCAGCCAGTTCAGATAGATAGAAACTGAGCTGTAAAAAAATCTACAGTATAAGAAGGAGGAACCTCATTAAGAGGAGGTCATGATTTGGGCCTCACAAAGACCAAGCCACATGAGGTTGATGCATCCCTGAGAAACGGGAGAACAGACAGACAGCAGATGTTAATAAACAAAATGAAGCATGTGCAAGGCAAGAGTTGTTTGGTTTTCTACCACATAGACAGGTGCCACTTTATCTTACCAGAGGAGGTGCTGTGTAAGAATATTGGGTTGTCAATTTTCAACATGATCTCTCAAAATGTTCTCCTAGTAGATGCTAGCTGAACCGTCATCCCTCAGGTCATACAGAGGAAAAGCCACTATCTGGCTGTGTTTCTCTCCTGAATGCCTGTAGCATTTCACTGAATGCTTTCTTATACTTGTATGATAATCTCCAACTGACAAACCTTCAACCAATAACTCTTTATACGTACCTGTAAAATTAAAATGAAGTGTGTCAGTGTAGTAGCTAGTACAAATTAAATTCACACATTGAACTCACAACAATTAATAGAAAATATCATTGGCTATGAGGGAAACTCAAGGAATATAAAGTAATGCATTTTTGAGACAGAATGTTAAGCGTCATCGGTTAGGCAAAAGTGATATGATTTCATATAATCCTTATAGTATTGTAAATGTGTCTACCCAGTAAAACATTCATATTGCCAATATTTATTACACTGAATAAAACATGGTGTTTTCGGATCATGGGGAGTCATGTAAAGCTTGTTTCCATTCACATGGGTCCACATCTCCTGGGTCGTGTGCAAAGAAGGAAATCAAAAAAAGCTTAGAGCAAATTTCAACTGAAACCTAAGCATTAGTGTTTTATTTCTTTGTTTCTTTATTTATGATCCCTAAATATTATTTGTTGATTTAAATGTAATTTATTTATAAGCCAAAGCTTTATTTATGTATTTATCTTTATGATTCCCATATGATCATAAACACCATATTTTCTCAGAGAGTTATTTAAATTTATGAAAAAGTTGCCAAAACTTTTTTTTTTTTTCTCGGCAGAATTAATCAAGCTGTTGAGTTAGTAATAGTATCTAAGCTAAGTGATTTTTCTGTTTGCTGTACAGGTTTTGAACAACTTTGTTGTAGGTATCTGAATTGTGTACTTTACTTGCTTCAAAGCAAATGATGTTGTGAAGGAATAATTACGTTTAAGATATTGAGTAAGGTTTCCCAAGTGACTTCACCTTAAGTCGGCAATGGTACGCATGCTTCTGAAGTCAGCTGGATGTAGGTACTTGCACATTCCTGTGCATCTGGACCTTGGGCTCTTTGAAAGCAGACCTGATGTTCCTAAGCTCTCAAAGGGCCTTCTCAAAATATACACATTTTCAGGAAATCCAGTACCATGACCCATAATACGTGTTTTTCCAACAAACCTGTCATGTTCTGTGTTGTACATAATGAAACTTGGATGCCTTGCAGAACACATGATGTTAGAAGCACCAGAGAGGTTTCTGAGTGTTGCAGCTGCTTGTGTCCCCTAGTGCCTCCCCTTGTGTTATAGAAGTTTTGAAGTGTGAGTACTTTCATAAGCTAAAATGTACAACTATGAAAGAAAGACTGACTTGTTCAAAATGATTCTTGCTGTTGGCAAAAGAACGTGAGGCTATTTCATAAAGCAAACACAGGGTGTGAATGAACCTTTCGTTGTGGTAAGTGGCATGGAGTAAGTCAGTGTGAGTTTAGTGGGCTGTAACAGATGCTGAGTTTTGCTTGAATTATGAAGAAAGCTCTAGCACAGATGTAGCATATTTTTATAGAAGATGCGTCTTCTGAAAGAAGCCAAAGTTTAGTGCTTAGACAAGGACTCAACATCAGATGTGAAAAACCACAGTTCCATCCATTTTTATTTCAATAACATTGGAAAGCAATGGAGGGGAAAGAAATCTACTTCTGTGGTTTGAGAGTAGCTTTGACTGATGGCTAAGTGCCAGCCTGGGGAATTAGAGCAGCTGTGTGTGTGGCAAGCTTTAGTTTTCCTGGATTTTGAAGGAACTGTGGAGTTTGACCTGCAGGTGCCAGCTTGGTCCATTTTTAAAATTTACCTGAAAAGGGCACTTAAGAAGAGGCAGCATGTGCTGTCTTCAAAAGCACCACCTGTTTTGCTCTTACAGAAGAAGCTGATCCATGCTGGCCATTACCAATAGCAATAGAAATTTGGTAGGTAAAATTTCTGTGGGGCCAGTGGAAATCATAGCCTCTGCATTAATGAGCATCAGCCTTCCTTGTGACTTTCTCTTGCTGGTTACAGGCTCTCAGATTGCTGGGCAAGAGTCTGCAGATCTGGTTTGTTCCTTCAAGGCAACCCAGCTGTAGTTAGCTGTGCAGCTGAGGGGACTGGGCTGCAGGAGCATTGCTGATTGTTTCTCATTCCACCTTTGGTATCAACCTGTTGCAAGGGTTTGGAGGTGTCTTGGGTACCTTGATTTTCAAACCTGCTTCATGTCCTCCATTAGTTTCTGCAGGGAGAGCTGTGAGAATTGGTACCATCACAAGTCTGAACAATTTCCTGACCTTACTGGGATGAAATGTGGGCCCCAGAAAAGTCAGCAACAGTTCACTATCAACAAGATTGATGTTTCACCTGTAATGTCTGCTGACAGCAGAGAGCGTGACAGGGGCTTTGAAGAATGAGTGTCTGAATACATACATGCAGTGTTAGTAAGGCTGATGAAAATGCAAAGAAACACTGAAATTTTGTAAGCCATCAAAGCAGAGAGACATTAAGGATTGTCGTGGTTTAAGCCCAGCCGGCAACTTGGAACCACGCAGCCGCTCGCTCACTCCCCCCCCTTTTCCTTCCTCCCCCCGTTCCCGGAGGGATGGGGAGGAGAATCAAAGGAATGTAACTCCCACGGGTTGAGATAACAGCTCTCCAGTAACTAAGGTATAATACAAACCACTACTGCTACCAATAATAATGATAAGAGGAATAACAAGGGAAAAGGACACAACCGCTCACCACCCGCCGACCGATACCCAGCCTGACCCGAGCAGCGATCTGAGCCTTCCGGGTAACTCCCCCCAGTGTCTATACTGGGCATGACGTGCTGTGGTATGGAATCCCCCTTTGGCCAGTTTGGGTCAGGTGTCCTGCCTCTGCTTCCTCCTGGCTTCCCCTCCTTTCTGGCAAAGCATGAGACTGAGAAAGTCCTTGGTCAGAGTAAACATTACTGAGCAACAACTAAAAACATCAGTGTTATCAGCATTGTTCCCAGACTGAAAGTCAAAAACACAGCACTGCACCAGCTACTAAGAAGGAGAAAAAATGACTGCTGTAGCTGAACCCAGGACAAGGATGCTTGGATATATCAGAAGAGCTAACTGATTTGCTTGTGGGAACCAATTCTATCAACTTCTGAGTCCCTCTACTGCCTCAGCCAGATTTAAATGAGTCGCCTTGTTCTGGAAATAGCCTAGCCACCACAAACTGTGGTATATGTAGGTTGATCTACCTATGAAGAGGTAGGGTAAATTGTCCTGCACCAGGCATTGTGCTATTGCAGCTGGATTGCTTCTGCTCCAGATCTAGGCCTAATAACGCTAGGTCAGACACCTCTGCACTGCTTTGCTGTCTGTAGTGCAGCTGTGCCATCTGTCAGAAAGATACCTGTAAACAGTAGCTCTGGGAGGGGTAATAAAGCTTAAATGTGTTTGAGAGAGAATGAGGTTGTAGCAATATAAGCCTGTAAATTGCAGCAAGTTGCCAGGATTTTTGAAGAAATCTCAGACTGAATAAAGTGACTGTGCTGATAACGAAAATATATAATCCCTTGTGAAATTCAGCTCCTGTGCAACCTACAAGCCCTTAAGCCTTATTTTAGAACAAGCTAAACTCATTGCGGGGAAGAAGAGCAATGACAACAATAAAATCTGTTGGGGAACATGGCTAAAGAGGGATAAATGCCTATCAGAAAGAAATATTTTGTAGTTCTTGCAGGTGTTGATTAGTTTTAAATATACAGAGTAACTTCAGGAACAAATTGCTGTTGATGGCCTAGGAAGGAGGATTGCTGTAATTTATGACTTTGACATAAAGAAGGATGCTACGTAACACTGCAAGTGCTTGTGTGTCTAGGTAGTTCTGCTGATGTAGGAGACAGTAGTCTTTTCAACTTACTGGCACTCCTTAAGGAGAACTATCTCTCAGCTGAAGATGAAGTCATATATCCTGCACTTTGATTTAGTTCTCTATCCATTTGATTGTTCATTCTTCTCATTAAAGGAAATGAAGTGAAAGATGGGTGCACACAGCTGTAAATATTATGATGCTATTATTTCAACTGTGGGCCTGTTCTCCTTATGAGAAGGTGTGTTCGTTGCTAGTCTTTGCATCTTGACTAATGTCAGGAAGAAGATATCCAGGCAGCAGAAGTTGTCCAAGATGTGAAAATGTGCGGGATGTGAGGATGAATGAAATATATTAGAGCTGCTTAGGTTGGGGAAGAAATAGGTGACAGGTGACGTGATAGCAGAATGTAAAAATAATGAATAGTGCAGAGAAGGCTGGCTGTATGCTCGTACTTACTGATTTGCAGATATAACAAGAACATCCAATGCCATTAGAAGGCACCATATGCAAAACAGTTAAAAGGAAATATTTTATGACCAAAGTGCATAAATAATTGCTGATACAAAAATCTCTTGAGCAAAAGAGCTCCAGTGGGTTTGTAAGATTAGACTAATGTATGAATGAAATCTTTCTGACTTCAGTTGAGTCATTAATGGATGACAAAAATCTTCCTCCATTGGCTTGTTATCAGAGAAATGCTCTTTCTTGGACATGAGACTGCTTTCTCAGTGAACTGGTACTGGATGATAGAAAGGACCAGAGGGCTCTTAATCTATTTTACAGCACTAATCCTTCTGTTACTGTGAGTTTAAGGTTCAGTCTCTATATTTCACCTCTTGCTCTTTGAGGGTTTTTTCTCTGGGTTAGCAAAACACTGATTTTTAACTTTCTTGCAGATGACTACCTCCAGATCAAAGAAGCCCACATTTCTTGCTTAAAACTTAACCCAGAGAGCTAAATTTATCTTTGGGTAACTTTGCAGTAGTCAATGCAATTTTCAGAAACACTAAGTTGAGGTTGTTCAGGAAAAATCTATTTTTATACTGAATTAAAAGCTGATGAATGAATAGCAGTTGCAAAAGTAGCACATTACAGTGCTGGCATTTTGTTGCATAGTTAAGGTGACATGAAACCAAAGATTAATGCAGTGTGAAAATAGTGGACAGTGTGAGGATGCAAATTGAAGGAAACAGCTGCAGCTCCCATGTTATTCTGAATTTAGAGTCAGAGCCTAAGGGCACCCCACTGCTGCAGGAAGGAATGGAATCCTTCATAAAGACCAAATACGATTTTCAAATACAGAAGCATCTGCTGTATGAAAATGAGAAACAGAATTTGGTTGTGGTTTTTTTTTTTCCCAGCCTAAAATACCTTTTTGGAGGAAGGTAGGCTCAGTCAGTAACTTTGATTTTTGACAGCACAAGAAAGGTATTGACAAACTGTATCCCACAAACAGCCACCAAGATGGTCAGGGCTCTCAAGCACACAACACATGAGCAGCTGGGGTTGTTCAGGCTGAGGAAGGAAGCTAGTGTAAACTACAGCAACCTCGAGTGTTTTCAACTGGGAGTTCCAAGCCTCACTGCTGCAGCTGCCTCCTCTTCAGTGTTACCTCCTCTTCTCTGACATTGCTGGGGGATTAGTGAGGCCAATAGGGACAGCTGCACTAAGTAATGCTGTTGTTCATGCCATTGCTGGCCTCCATGAAGACCATTAATATGGCAGAGATTACCTGTGCCTTTTAACCTCTGTCATGTTCTGTCCTGGAGTCATAAAAAGTATCTTCACTGTGGGGTGCTTCCCAGTGAAAGGATTCTCCCACAATTAAATCTGTTTTTGAAAGCGTGTGTCCTGCTATTATCTGGAATGGAGAAAATCTGGGTCTGTATTTTTAGACTGGAATCCTGTGCTGTCCCTTCCTCCTGAGAACAGCACGACATCAAGGACGTGATAGGATGAGCTTCCTTTCTTCCCTGAACAGACTACCAGTGAAGTTGGAGTACATGATCCCCAGTGCAACAGTGAAAAAGAAGTTTTGAAACATCTTCAATAACTTTTAATCCTCGCTCCAAGAGGACAGAGATATTAATAGATCACAGAATAGTTTTCCTCATTTGATTACAAAGATAAGATAAAGTTTCTAGGTGCCTTTTTCCTCTCTTTCTTTTTTTTTTTTTCCCCCCCTCCTTTAAAGATGAAAGTTGAGTCTCCTGTTGCAGGGTTCCCCTGGTCCAGGGTCCTTTGGAACATGGATTTGCCAGTTTCTGTGTTAGGTAAAAAAAAGATTTATGAAAAAAGCTCTGGCATTTTGAAGGGTCTTTACTTTTTCTGTCTTTCTTTCTGTCTTTTCTTATGTGTATTAACATGGTGTTCCTTCAGTGTCATGAAAGCGTTCAAGAGAAAAGACTCTTCCCCCAGGGATTAAATGTTACCAATGCAGTTCAGCCTTGACTAGTGTACAAATGTGGCTACAGAGTTTTCATAAACTGACATAATCTAAACAACATTCTTAATGCCAATCATTTAAAATGCAACTTGTAACCACTTTTCCTTCTATTTTGCTTCCTTAGCCCTTTGCTCCTTGTTCTGTTCAGAGGATGGCAAAGTGGCTAATCAGAAATATCATCTGTAGTTGAATTCAGTAAATCCACTTGAATTGGCATAACTGCATCTTTGCAAAGAAAATTTCCCCTTAGTTGAGTGATATTTTTGTTTTACAAGTGAAAATATTGAGGGTTTACTCTTTAACTCATAACAAAATGAAAATTCTTAACAATTTTCCAAGTCCTGTAAGCTGATATATGTGTTCAGCTCTTAGTGAACCTAGGGAGATAAAGATGGTTGGAAGTTGCAGAGCAGATTCTTACACAGGGTCCACAATGAAAGTAAATTCCACACTCACAGGAAGTTAATTCTTCCTGAATGCGAATACAACTATCTTTCGTCAGCTAAGTGTTTAACAAAGACATTGCAGCATGGAAAATGTTAGATAAACTTTATCTAAGTGCTAATAAATGAATTCTTCCATTGTGCAGAAGGTGAGTCCAACATATGATGTAGTGAATGTCCTGAAAAATATATATTGCATTATTATTGGATAGGGCGTTTGTTCTATTTGTTACTCAACAAAAAGCATTTCAAAACCAGTGAGTAATGAAACATTTAACAACTTAATTCATAACATACCTAATATACTTTTTTTTCTGCTTTTCCATTGAATTAATACATTGGGTGATTTAGCGACTTCCGTTTAGACCTAGCCGACATCTGGTAGGATTTACATTAAGACAATAAAGGAGTAGTTTGACACATTCTTTCAATATTATCTTAATTCTTGCTCCGACTTATCAAGGATGATATTTATCAAAGACCTAAAGGGCATGGAATTAAAAGGCATATGAATTAGCAGAAGAATCCAATCCAGCAGTAAAAGTTGATTTCATAGGCCCTGAAGAGGGCATAGCTTTTGCTCACATTTTGAGAACAGGCTCCTCTAGACACCATGTGGGGGCAAGGCTTTGGCCAGACCTTAAACCCTGGACTGGGATTTTGAGTTTCATGGGTGGAACAAAGATGGTTTAAGTCCCGCTTTGGAGTCAGAGAGCTGGCTAGTTCCTCTCATGTGAGCACTTTTCTTCTCCCTGGCTTTTCTTAACAGGTCTGTTTGCTTTGATTTTGTGTTTTCTTGCCTCCTTTTGTTAGACAACAGAAGAGGCACGCACAATTCACATTGCAGGAGAACACAGCAGGGGTGGCTCTTCAGTGTTTTGGTTTGGTTTGGTTTTGCCTTTATAAAGGAGAGCATGGGCTCTGAAATGTCTGTCTCTCTGCCTTTCTTCCTACCACAGTCTGAACTCTGTCTTGTGTAACAATAAAATGTGCATTCAGTGCTTATCTTTTTCCAGTAGAGATAGCAGCCCTGCAGAAAGGCAAGCTTTGCAGTGCTTTGTATAACCTCCTCTTCTGGAAAACCAATACAGAAAATCTCCAGGGCAGTTAACCAAAACAGATGTGTAAAACCTTCAGGGGACACCCTTCTCCCAGAAATCCTCTGTGTGCACACAGACTTATTCCTGTAAGCAACTTTTGTGAAAACGTATCTGACAAGTATTTCCTTCTGTGTTCCACGTAATGAAAATCTGCTGCTTCACTGAATTGGGATCAACAATTCCTGCTTTAAACATGAGCTTGGACTTGTATTTTACTAAAATAATATTTTCCTTATGGGTTAAGGAAACACCTTATGCAGGCAGGAATTCTTAACAAGTCCTGCAACAGCCACATTTGGCAAGTGTGCATATATAATAGGTACATGTAGAGTCATTCAGGTGTTCCAAAGTGCAGTTCACTAGTTTTGCACCTGGATATAGTGTCACAGCTACAGAAAATTAAAATTAAAGAAGATTTATTAGTTGTCTTTAAGCCATTGATTCTGTAGTAGCTTTGTGCCTTTTGAAGGAGTGCATGTTTAATTCCTCATCACAAAGGATGCTGCCAGCAGCACTATCCCCCACTCTAAAGAAGCAAGAGGAAAACTGTATGGAAGGAAAGCTGTAGAGCTGCCCACTCTCTCAGTACACCAGAAAGAAAGAGAGGTTCACTGAAGAAGTGAGGCCTGCTGGGCTTGCAACTTTTGAAATCTGTCAGGCATTCCTCCACTGGCAGCAAAGGAAAACTTGCAATATCATCTCATGTTACTCTGTTGGATAGGGGAGAACTGCGGTCCAGGATTCCAGGCATATTCCTCTTGGATTAGCTTCCAAATTAAGACTAAAGCACATACTGGTTACCAGCTTCAAAGAGTGTTTCAAGCCATGTTTTTCATGCCATCCCACATCTCCCTTATCATGTCACCTACTTCCACCTTCAAATTTTGTGGTATTACTCATTTTCATCTCAAGTGGAGTCAGCGAACATGCCATCCTACTTACACCTTGTCTGATTTTCCTCTGTGACCTTACAGTGATTTATATCATGGGATAGATGGATGCGACACTTTGCTAGCTATGCTGCTCCCACTACATTCTGAATGTTCAGCATTAGATTTTGGTTCTGTTATTCATGGTAGTACTGGGCACCTCATTGACTTCAACAGAACCATGGAAACAGTGAGGTGATGTTTGTTTTGTGTCAGGTGTCATAATCTGGCACTTACAAACTTCCCCTCTAGGGAATATGTATGTGTGTGTAGGGCTTTTTTTGCTTCCCACCTACCTTTCCTTTCCAAATTCCCTTCCTCAGGGAATTTCGCAAATAAATTACTGATGATCTAGGCATAGAGGAGCAGACTGAAGAGTAGGGTTTAAAAATAGTTTAACGCCTGTAAAATGGATCATTTTCACAGTTAAAGTATTTTTGCTCTTATCTCAGAGGAACATTGAAAGTGCAAGGAAAATGTTTTTGCAACAAAAATTATTGGCAATTTTCAACTAACACAAAAGTATTGGAAGTACTTGGGTTGGGTTTTTTTTTCTTTCTGAACTGTACTTGAGCACTGTTCCGTTAAATATAACAGTATGTAGTTGTATTATAGAATATATATACTAAATAACACACATCAGTTAGAACTGTATTTCCATCTTCCCAATCTCATTTACTTTGGTTTTCATTATAAAGATCTACTAGGATGAAAGTTAAACCAAGATATGTAGTTGTTTCCCCCAAATTCCATCTTAATATTTATATGGGTTCTTTGTGCTCTTTTAATTAATTGTTTGAAAAATCACAGTTGTCTCTTTAAAAATGTAAAAGTAAGACATAAATAAAAGGCTTGCCTTGCTTTCAGAAAGCCCGTTTGAGGACAGGGAACAGTCTAACACAGCAGTACAGAACATGGCACAGGCTGCACACTTTCCCAGGAAGCAGGGCAGGTTTACTGCATGTAGGCATCCCCCGGCTCAGCTACGATCAGTTGTTTAATCATGGCTCTATTTTGTGATCGTTTGATGGCTGTCACATTTCTGAAAGAAAACACTTATGCCTCCAGGCAGACAAACATCCCAAATCCCACAAACCTCTACTTGCTCTCCCATGAATCTCTGCAGCTATGAGGCTATGAGGAACAGAAAAAAATTTGCTTACAAAATGTTGCAAGGTGAACATGTTGCTTACAAAGTGTTGCAAGGTGAATACACTTCAGAGTTCTCTCAGTTTGCCTTTGGGTTACTAGGAAGCACTGTCATTTGCATTGCAATAACTACACTGAAGTTAGAGAGGTATGAAGGATGTTTTCAGTCAAACTTAAGAAAGCCAGGTTAAAGCTTTCAAGAGTTGGGCCTAGGTGGTACCCACTGAAGATAACTTGCTCTGGCAGTTGCTTATGAGAGCCCAAAGCAGGTGGGAGCTGAGCTGGCAGATTCTCTGAGTTTGGTCCTGGAACTGAGATCCTAGGCTATGGGAAAAACTTGTGTTTTGGTGAACCATTCCCGGTCTTTACTCCTGCACTCATGCCATGTCCTGTGTTATGGCATCCAAATCAGTGAACTAAATCAGGGGACTAATGCAGATGAAAACCCATCCTCCAAAAAAAAACCCAAAAAGCAGAGAGGAGAGGGTTGTGCTTCAGCTGCATACGTATCATTTGTCTGCACAAAA
This sequence comes from Nestor notabilis, assembly GCF_000696875.1. Lineage (NCBI taxonomy): Eukaryota > Metazoa > Chordata > Aves > Psittaciformes > Psittacidae > Nestor > Nestor notabilis. The sequence continues at coordinate 36,096 of NW_009927483.1, read as the reverse complement.
GCAGGGCTGCTGTTGACACAGGAGTGAGCAGGGCAAGGGCTGCTACAGCTGAGGTTGCTATTGAAGACCTTGCTGCCTGCTCTTTCCAGAGGAAGAGGTTGTAGTATTTGCTGCAGGAAGGGAATAATCCATGGCTTTGGAGGATGTCTAGCAGAGAAGTCACATGGATGCCCTTTAACTTTTCTTGGAGACTGTCCTTTTCATGAAAAAAATAGGTGGTTACTGCCTTTCAATTTTGCAGGTAACCTTAGCAGCTGTTGCCACATGAAAGGTTGCAGTTTAGGCTACTCATGTTTGTATTTGGACCTCCTGCTCTCCTCACCGTGATGGATAAGGGCGATGAGACTGGTTTTTACCTGTTAAGCTTGAGGTGACAGATCAACTGCTAGTTATTGCTCTCAAGTCTAATAAACCGCCCATTAAGTCTGCTAAACCGCCCATCATAATTTAAGATGATTCATAATAGACTGCTTTATTCTGTATTGAAATATCTGTTCAAGAGGAAAATCTAACAGATAAGATATTACTACAATACATTGTAAAGCATTTATGCGCAAAGTTTTACCCTCCTTATTTTCTAAGGTTCACAGTAGTTTTGTCTTTGCTACTCCACACTGCCAGATTACCTCTGAGAAGCCACATTGTCTCATGTAAGAGTTAAACAGTCCTGCAGAAGGGCTGCTGGTCCTTACAGTGATGGTCTCACACATAAAATCCAGGTATGTCAAGTGCTTATATTTCATTCTTCAAGGATTGCAGATCCCTTTATTTAGACAGGTGTTTCTACTGAATTGAGCTTCTTAGGAAGGCTGAGGTGCCTGCACTTCTCTTCACATGCAAAGAGGTTAAATGATTTGTTGTATGACATGACTCCTTGTCACTCATTGTCCTTCTCAGCCCTGCTTCCCCTTCTGATATCCTGCCATGGTCAGAGATGTCTGATGTTTGTCAGAGATGAACACATTCGTTTAGGCAGGCCAGGCTGCTATAAGTAAGGTATGAACTTGTAATTGGAATTCATGTCATTTTTGTTGGTGAAGGAATTGCCACCTCTCTGACCATCTGCACAGGCTGGAAGTTTTCACGTTCTTCAGTATTTTTTTACTGGAGCAGTTTAAGCTAACGTATTTTATTGTATTGCTGGTATGGATAGAAACAGGGACATGTTTGCTTTCAGCAGCTGAGCTGACTCAGTAATTCTCTATAACTCGAGCATCACAGAATGTGAGTACGTTTAAATTTCATTTTGGCATTGTCTGTAATTCTTGAGCTATTCTTCTTGACTTCTAGCAAAAGACCAGCTAGTTCTTCCTGTCAGTGCTTTGCTTCCTGGAGTCTCCTTTCAGTGCTGCTTTCTACTTCTTAAAACCAAGCATGCCTAGTTTCTGCTCATTGGAGAAAGCAGAGAGAAGGCAGGTGTGCTTGTCCTGGAGAGAAAGGGCAAAGCTAGTGATCATGGTTACTGTGTGTGCACAGACATGTTTATAGCACGAGAGGATAAATTTTCGTCAAAGCATAGATTTTGGTTCATTTCCTGTTAAAAACAAATCTATATGATTTCATCCTGGTCCATTCATTCTTTTAGTGTTAATCTTTGCAAGCCACACAGCACTTGAGCTGGGATGTCTAGAGTCCAGTGATGCAGAGGTGGGAGGGTGGAAGGGGATGCCATAAGCCAAATCTAACTGTTACGATAATTTGCCATCAGAATTTCAGTATGGATGGATCAAGTTCATCTAAATTAAGGTGATCTTCTGTGGTATTCAGTTTGAGGTATTTAATGAAGGAAAAAGGGTGCCCTAGTGATAGGACAAGGGGTAATGGCTTTAAAATGAAAGAGAATAGATTTAGATGAGATATTAGGAAGAAGTTCATTACTGTGAGGGTGGTGAGGCACTGGCACAGGTTGCCCAGAGAAGCTGTGGCTGCCCCGTCCCTGGCATTGTTCAAGTCCAGTCTGGATGAGGCTTCGAGCAACCTGGTCTAGTGGAAGGTGTCCCTGCCCATGGCAGGGCGGTTGGAACTAGATGATCTTTAAGGTCCCTTCCAACCCAAACCATTCTATGATGCTATGGTTGGGAAAAAAAAAGCAACCAAACAATCCAAAACCAAAATCTGGCCTATGCTTCTATGGTTTGTGTGGTGTTTCCAGGGGATTAAAAATGAGGATGACCATGAAGTTGGTACCTCTGTGCTGAAAGTAGGTTTTGGGTAGTTTCCTTTGAATTTCCCAAGTAAATTCAGTTGGCTCCATGTACAGGATTCATAGCTCAATGCCAGCAAATGCCAAGCAAAAGAAGGTAGAAGGAAAAAAGATAGTGAAAATCCAGAAAGAGACTGAGAGTAGTTGCCATAAAAAAAAAAAAAACAAACCAAACAACAACCAACCAACCAACCAACCAGAAAAAAAAAACAACCCACAAGCAAGAAACCAACATCAACACAAATCCCATAAGGGCAGTGTAGTGACCATGTGTAATGGTCATGAATGTTGCGTTGCTCAATACAGCACTGCCATTAGGAGTAATGCTCTGATTCTTCTTGTGGTGAGTGTGCAAGGACTTCTTTAGAAGACACTCATTTTATATGCAGTACTGTCAATGTCACCTTTGAGGAAAATCACTGGAGAAGCTTATTTGTTGGTAAATGTTCCTCGCCATCCAATTTGTCTGCCTTGTCCCCTTCCCACAAGCTACAGAGCAACTGCAGAGACCACCTCTCCCCCTTCACAGCAGAGGGAGTCAAGAAGATGCAGTTCCCCCTTGCTCCTTGTCCTGCTGCTCTGTGCTGTACTGCTGGCTGATGCTACACAGGGTGGTAAGCACTGCACAGGTACTGTGTGGGGAGCCTTCCTCTCCAAGAGCCTCGGTGCTGTATCCCTGAGGATCAGCAGAGAGCAATTCAGCACCACTGCCTGGGAAGTGCCAACTGCTGAGATACTGAATATTCAAGCTAAACTCAGTGGCTTAATGCAAGAGTGAGAAATCATAAAAGGATTGCTCTTTGCTGTCTCTGCCTCTCTCTCCTACAGTATTTTTAAAATGGCTGAGTTGTGCCAAAAGATACAAGTTGTCTTTAAAACAATTTTTAAGTGTAAATGTGACATTTCCTCCACTAATCACACTTTCTTCAGGTGAGAGATAATAGAGTTGTCTGACTAGCTCAGCCCTGGGTCTTTGCTTGAGTAGTTACTCCAGAATGAATTATATCTTCCATAGTGGTGGTTTTGTAAGTTCCTCTCTTTTTTGTGTTAAGTGCTCAGCTCGTTTAGCATCTCAGTTTGAATGTGAAAATATTCTAAGAGGTGAAAGATCAGTGATTTATATGAAGTACCCAGCATCCTTCTGCCTGGTCCTAATTTTACTTGGGTTGATGTCATAACAGCTATATCAGTGCAGAGAACTTACTGTGTTTTTTCTCCAAACATTAAAAATCCATGCTGATTTCGTGCCTGCTAATTCTCAATCACAGGACATCTTTAATTAAATGACAAAATAATGTTAGTGTGGATGGTATATAATTGTGGGTAATTATTTTTTATTTTTTTTTATTCGTGAAAATCTATGAACATATATGCTCATTTTCATCTTCTCTAACCAAAAGCAAACCACTCAATGTCTCTAGCCATATGGATTTTGTGTGCCATTCAGAGCAACCCAGTCTTATGGTAATGACTCAACAACTTACTGAATCCAGTTAGCAGCTTTATAGATCGTTACTCAAAGTATCTCATAGTTAAGTTTCGTAACAGTCCTACTTAGATTATCTCACATCCTCCGTGTAACTATTCATTAAAGGCAACCATGACTTCTGTCAGCAAAGGAGTGATTCACCGTTAGTATTTCTTTCTCTTGATCCCCACACCCTACTCTATCCAGCCTTGCTTCTTTACATCTGAAAACTAAACGGCTTCGGCTGATGTCCCACAGTACCAGGGAGTAGTTAAAGGCAATGGTCTTGAACAGATTCATCTTTAATGGCAGTAACCTCGTAAGCATTGCTGCTATATTTGATGAAATACTGTAAGAGCGAGCTTGCAAGCAGAGGTCTCTCTTCCCAGGATCTGTATTACATTTGCCAGAAGGGAGAACTTTGCTTGCATAGAATGAAATTCGTGCTAGAGCAGAGGCCCTGTGAAGGACCCTACGCAGATAAGGTCTGCTCAGATCACTGACCTCAGGCTTACCCGGTGAGAAAAGAGTTTGCACTGTTGCAAAGTTCAGCTGTCATAGCCGTTTTCACATGCCTCTTCTCATGCTGTCCTGAACACACTCATTCATTTCCAAGCTAAACTGGTGCATCGTCATTTTTGGCTGCTTTGGCTGATCAGTTTTAAGACATTGCTACCCAGGGCCCTGTCCTTCTTGTTTTGTAAAATGAAAGCTGAATCCTCAGTTAGCAGAAAGAGATGTCATCCCACATTGCCTATTGTGGGAATAGGTTAGGAGACTGGACTCAGCAGCATGGGAGGACAGCTAGATGGGCTTTTTCCTCTCCCTGTATCTTGCATTTTAAACATAATGTATAACACGTTTTCACATGAACTTGAAAAGGGCATGTGCTTTAGTGCTTGTGTGGATTCAGTGAATTACCAGCTTGTGATTTTAGCCCCTCTTCCATGTGTGTTTCTCCTAACAGCATAAGTCTTTGTTTGTGCTGTTCTCACCCCCACAGTGTGCTGGCACAGTGACTGGTGTGCCCATTCAGTGAACCAGATTGGGAATCTATGTCTTTTTTTCTTTTACCTGGTCATTTTTCAACCACATCAGCTCACTAATGTGGTTCATCATACATGCAGCCACTCAGGCAGATATGCTGGTTTAGTACAAGAGGGCAAATCTGAGAAGCAGTTGGGGACAGGACTGGAGAAGGATTTATGTGAACAACACTGCTGCTCAGTTTTATTGACTCACCACTGTGTTACTGAAATGTTCACCCAGTATTTGGGGAAAAGAAAATAGATACAGGCTCGACCTTAAAAAACTTAAAAATAAAAAATGCTCAAAGATTGATCCAACACAGTATGGATCTAAGCATAGGCTTTGTAGGTGAATGCTCAGACTGATCCAGATTCTTTCATTGCTTCCCTGTGGAGTTTCTGTGGTGTATTGTGGGATATACAGAATCAGAACTGAGATCTGTTGAGATACAAGAGACTAAGCTTGTCTCTGCTAGTGCAGATGTGCTAGCAATATAAGAAAGCTCTCATCCAGCTTAGAAGTGCTTATAAATATTTTGACTGTCTTATAACTGTTCAAGTCTCATGTAACACATGCTTTGGACTGATCTTCAACTTCTGCAGTGGGTTTATCCTAGTGAAGGGTGAGATTATTTTAACTTTTCCTCATATGGATGCTAAAAGAAAATCACAATAGCATCAAGTATTATGATACTGATTAAATCCTGTCTGTGAAAAGTGTGTGGGTTTCAGGATGGAGA
>NW_009927483.1:0-30626 GCF_000696875.1 Nestor notabilis | reverse complement strand
TTCCCTTTATCTACATTGTGCTGCTCAGCAATCTCATTTTACTGAGTAGTCCAGATTGTGTCTCTCTGTCTTCATCTTTTGGTAGAGACTACAATGCAAAATGTCACAGGGATATTTTAGTCTGCCTCTTTTTCCTCTTTAAGGGCTACAGTGTTTTCTCTGTCATCTCTCCCATTTTAAGGAGATGTATTCCCTCACTGAATCCACACACCCAGCTCCTATGTTTGTTCAGCCATCTCTGTAGAGCAATGGCTGGGGAGAAGAGTTTGTGCGCGTGAGGGCAGTGGAGAGACATGGTGAATGCAGATGATTCAGAAGGGAGCGTGAGTAGCATTGCAACCCTTTCAGCAGTGGGCCTAATAATTTTCATATTCTGTGGTACTGTGTATGTTTCAAAACACAATGTTAGAACACCAGATATCCTGGCTAGGGGTGACAAGAATTAGGCAAAGTAGAGAACAAACTCTGCTAATCTTAATGATGTGACCTTCTGGTGATACGTGGCAAGATGACTGTTCAGGTTTAGCTACCTGTAACCTCAGAAGGAGCATCTCATTCCTTGTTTGTTACCACAGTGAAAATGAAGAAGATCTACAAGCAGAAATGATGGTGTTTAAGGTCATGCCACCAAATTGCTGTGTCTTATGTATAATAAATACCAGTGCCCCCTTCTATAGCTGTAAAGTTAGTAATGTAAGAATAACTTGAGTTAATTTCAGTTAGCGATCTGGATTAGTAGTTGCTGTCTGGGTATAGCTATATGCATCCTACACTGAATAACCTACAAGGCATGTATGTGGGACTGTGGTGCAGGAGGGTGTGACATGCCTCTTTTTGCTATGACTTTGGCAATTGTGTCAAGAATTTGGTCTTTTACTTTTGAGGGAAAAGGAAAGTATATGTTTTAAATCTGTTAAAGAGAGTCTTCAGTTCAGGGAACAGACTGCAGTACTTCCAAAGCAGTACATGCCCCCATTAAGCCATTCTTTGTTACTGTACAGGCATAAGTCATAAATAGTTAATTTGTTCCTTGGCAACTTCATATTTCATGTGAGAATGAAAGAACACACATGCAATGGAACTTTCATGAGATCAACATTTAACCCCTAAAAAAGATTTATTAAACATCAAGATTTTCCCCAAACTGGTGATCTTATTGGTCCAAGCAAACTTGCAAAGGTTAATAAAAAACTAGCCTTTGCTGCCATGGGTATGAGTGTATATATACACTTCTATACACATATTCTTATACAAGTACATGGGGTTATTTTTCCTTGTAGCACAGTCATGGCTTCTCATTCTTTGCTGCAAAAGCGAGTATAGGTAGATAAAATGAAAGGTAGTTCCTTCCTCACAGTTGTTACATACATAAGGAAGAGGTACAGTAAGTGAATACAGAACAGCAAATGAGTGAAAATGGGGAGGCCAGGACAGCACGTATGAATGCAAGGGAAACATGGCTTGTTATTCAGAGCATTATATTGAGGCTCCAAAAGATGAGATTTCTGTTACATTTCTATGTATTTCTATTGTGAGATTAACTGATCTGCAATACGTCCTTGGACATGGCATTTCCTCTGTATTTTTCAGTCCCTCTACCTGCAACAGGGCATAAAGTTAATCACCTTCTATGTCAAGAGGCCTTAGTCCCCAGAGCTGTTGTCCTCCTGAGGGCCAACCAGCCTTTGCTCAAGGATTGGTGTAGCAGATGTCTCCTACTCCCTGGACATCCCCAAACTGCCTTGGGGTGTAGATTTCCAGCAGGCTTGTTTGCAACATTTTTTTGTTGGAAGAAAGACTTTGTCCTTATTCTAAGATTGCCTGGAGTTGAATGTGAACTTGGAAAGCTGAAAGCAAAGGGTTAACCTCTTGATATCAACTCAGAAAAGCATAAAAAACAAAGATGCAGTTCAGCCTATCAAAGATATGCAGCGTCTTCCATGGCTGTTCCTTAGAGCTTTCCTAAGGCATCTCTCATCCCTGAAGGAAAGGGGACAAGCAGCTGAGTGACATCTCCCTTTGGGATGCTGCCTTACAGAGGGACTTTTCTGGGGATTTTTGTTTGGTTTTTTTATTGGCTTTCAGTAGTGAAAGGTAACTCAGCAGCACTTTGGTTTCCTATCTGCTGTATTTTGACACTGGGCTATAAGGCTAATGGAAAGGTTGCTGGCCTAAAAAGGTAGCATCCTTTTCAGAGGATTCCTTTCCCCTCTCGATCTGTTGGTGTCTGCTGTTTCCTTACCAAAGCTTTTCCCTGTTTGCTTTATTTCCTGGGAATTTATTGTTGGAAACACTAGGTTGCCAGGTATAACAGCAATGGTTTGTATTTTCTACCTCCTTGATTTCTTGAACTAGTCTTTTTTCCCCATCTCTTTTCAATGCAACAAATACACAGAGCATTCAGTTGGAGCCACAAGGAGCTTTGCTACTCAAGTAACTTTCTGCATTTTAAAGACGGTTAACATTATTTTATGCTAAAGAGTTGAAGAGTACTGCCACCTAGTTCATCCTCCTACTCCAAAACAGCTCTACTTATAGCATTCCTGACAGACACTTGTATAACCAGTCCTTAAAGATTTCCAGCAGCGGGGACCCCACCGCCTCTCAAGCAAATTTTCAAGCTGAACATTTCTGCAATATGAGCTCATTACTTTCAGCTCCTGCCGCTTGTGAATGCTGATTAACAGATTATTACCTAACTCTGTGCAGCAGCATTTTATGTATTTGAAGGGTGTTTTCATGCTCTCTCTTCTTTAGGCTGAGCAACCTGTGTTCTCTCAGTCTTTCCTTATAATTTGTGTTATCCAGACATCTGCTTGTTCTCATTGCTCCCTGGTGATCTGCCTCCTGTTGCCTCGCATCTCTCTTGAGGTGTGGAGAGGGTACTTCAGCTGAGCCAGTAGCTTAGTGTTGAGTGGGGCAGAAGGATGTTACTCCAGCTGCATTCCAGCAGTTTGTCCCAGAGTGGTGCTTGCTTAGCTTAAAGCAGGACAACAGCATCACAGGCTCATCTTCAGCTCATGATTCTGTGTAATCGTTAGGTGTTTTGTGTAGCACTGCTCTATGCCCAGTTGTTCTCCATCCTCTGTGCATGCAGCTAGTTGTTCTTGGCTACATACAGAAGCTTACAGTTGTCCTGCTTGAACTGTATGCTTTAGCTTTTACAGTTTATCAAAATTATTCTATTTTTTTCCTCAGTTATACTTCCAGTCTTACCTAGCTCAATGTAATTTTTGAGTTAACAAACACTTCTGCTCATCGCCTAATCCATTCATGAAAATATTGCATCATCTGGGAGCCAGTATGAAGAACCCTATAAGAACAATCCTTCAGATTTCGCTGTGAACTGAGGATAACTGCTTCCAGAAACAACGTATTATTGGCAGCTACTCCAGCCATTTGGAATATCACCTTTTAGTAGTAATTGTATTGATCACCAGTTTTCTCATCTGTTTTCATGCAACTGACAACATGGTGAAACTTCTAGGAAGACAGTTTTATCTAATTTTATTAATTTGATTTAGTATTTTTTGTCCTTTTTTCCAATTTTTGTTACAACTTCTAAAACCTTTTCCAAAGATTTTTCAACTTTGTCTAAAACTGCCAGCAGCTGCATTGGATCCATGTTTTTGTGGCATATTGATCTTAGACCATTTTTTCTTACCTGGTTTAGCTGACTGAAAAGGTATGTGCCATATGCACATGCACACTCCTACACGTGCATCTACCCCGCATGGTGTTTTCTACTTCCTGCACTTCTTTGTTTTATTTATTGATTATTGATTTATTAGCCTGTTACCCATTTATAGAGGGAAATCAGGTTGTTTTGACTAGGTTTGGTTGATACATCTATGTTTTCTATTTTTTGTCTTTTTTTATTTCCATTGTGTGCTTAGTTTCGTTATCTGCACAGAGTCTTTCTGGGAATGTAAAGTAAATACTCTATAGCTCCTGTGACTTCCTATATTTTTTTGGTTTTGTTGTTGTTTCATTTTCAAAAATCAGCACTCTGTTTGACCTTTTCCAAACATTTGCTACCTTACTTGTCCTCCATGAACTCTCAAAGGCAACTGATAGCAGCTCTGAGATTTCTTCTGCTCATTCCTAAAGTATCTTAGAGCAAAATTCATCTCCTGGACAATTTGAGAACATTTGGTTTACTCTAGTGCTTCTTGTGTATTCCTCACTGTGGGCTGAAATTTTATCCCTTCTTTTCTGATAGTAATTCCTGCAAGTGAGAGGATCACTTGGCCTTTTTTAGTAAAGTCTTAGAAAAATAGTATTTTCATCTTCCTAGTGTAATGTCTTAGTGACTTTCTTTTCTTTCTTGCATGGCAGACCAATAATTTCATTGTACTTAGAAAGATGCATCTCATTTTATACCCTGACATTTTAGTCTTTGTGCCCACGCAGTGTTTTAGTGCGTGATGCTTATATCATCTTACTGTAGGAGGTGTTCACTGTGCATACACCCTGTCACATTCACATTTTTCTTTTCATTTGTCTTTTCATAAAGAGTAGACATAATACTAAACAACATGCCAAACATAGCAGTTAGAGTTTTCCAAAATTTTCATGGCTGTAAAAGTTCTGGCCAGTGCACCTGATTGGTATATATTGTCATTATTTGGCTAGTTTTAATGGTGCTGTGACATTTTCCCCATCGTTATATTCAAAATAACCAGGCAAGCCTCACCTACATGACACAAGCTCTTTGTCTATCATCATGGTCCAAATGTATTACATTGTGTAAATGGAACCCAGCAAGAGAAATATTTAAAAGCCACACATTTTTCCTGTGTGTTATCAGTAGTTTGATCTGCTGGCCAGTAGTTATCCTTACTTTGAGGACTTTTTCTGAGTTTTCTTCCCAAGGCAGCAACTGTCAGAAAAGCAATGACAACAGGTTTCTTGTGACTGTCTGTGTGGAACCACACTACCCTTGGAGAGGGTAAGTGGGGAATTTCTGCATCTCCAAAGCAAATCCAGTTAGCCAGATTAAGGCTGTAAAACCTGACAGTTCTGAGAGGACTAATAATGTATGGACTGGAAGAGGATAGTAAACAACACTTAATTGTGCAAGTGGCTGCAGAATTTTCACCAGCTTTAAGACCTACTGTAAGCAGCCACATTAAGAAACCCCTATATTTGCACACGCACAGGTACAAATGTTTGTAAGTTGCCTTCTATTGCTGTGGGCTGCCCAGGATGGGCAGGCACTTTTAATGTGTTGCTTTTACACAGAAAAGGGTAAGTGATTGCTTTTAACCTCTGCTTTCAGTTTTCAACTCCTTTCTGTTTTCTGGTCTCAGGTTAACTCATCCCTTCCTGCTCCCTTCTTTGTTTCCCCGTCCTGTTTTTTCTTGATTCGGGATTAATTTGTCAAGTGATCAACAAACAGCTGATTTGGTTATCCTGATGCCGGCCCTGCACTTTTCCCTGCCCTATCTGTTATATATGGGATGAGTTGCTTTTTTCTTCTGTAGCCTATTTTGTTTCCAGGGCTGCTGTACAATTTGCAGAAAAGAAGGGTGACTAGAAGCATGTGTGCATGGGAAGGGTAACTTGAAAGAAGGGTAACTCAAAGGGTCTGTGCCCACATTTATCCAAGTTGCTCCCTTTCTCTTTGATTTGCTGTATGACCTTGTGAAAATCATTTAGGTTCTTGATCTGAGTCCAGAGCCATGTTCCTCCTTACCTCAGCTTTTAGCAAGTCTAAAGAGAACTTAAACATCTAGCTCCTGTCATGGTTAGGACAAAACCACTGATCTCAGTGATGAAATCTGTACTAGTACCTGAAACAGCATTCACTCCTTCCCAGGCACTTGTCTGCCATCTAACTGTGTAGACCCTGATACCTGCTAGTACTCCGTGGAGATACATCTGAACCAGCTGTCACTCCCATCCATCTTCATTTCTTAGGAGAATTAATTGTTTTAAATTCTTATATAAATTCCCCTTTTACTTTATTATGAAATATGTTTTAATTTGATAGTGATGTTATTTTCAGTAATACTTTTTGTAGCCTTTAGTATTAACATCTAGTTGGGGGAAAAAACTGCTAAATATTTATACTTCTTTTCTTTGATCTTTCACTCAGAAGAACTGAAAAGGTATCACACTTAACATTTTTATTATAAATATTTTAGATAGCATTTGAAAGAGTCCAAATTCACTTCTTGTGTTGGATTTGTTCAGATTATTGAGATAGCTTGTCACTCTTAAGTGACATTTTCATTTGCCAATGGTTGGAAACTTCTGACTAATACTGTTGTGGCTAATGACCAGTCATGGAATCATTAATATTGCTGTTTGACAGAAGTAGGACCAGAGCTTCTTCCATCCTCTTACTTGTATGCTGTGGGTCAGAGGAAGATGAATATAACATCTTTACACAACTCTGCAAACACAGTGTTTCTTACAGAGTTACTCTTTGCAAACAGTTTGTTTCCCTGATGCACTCCAGTACTAGCCAGTTGCCTTGGGTGGGCACAAGGGTTTTTGAATGATATACCTGAGTCATGAAGTTCTGCCAGACCTCCAGAGCCTGTCGCTGCTGGAGCTGCTTCATTCTACCACTAAATTACTAGGGATTTAGGAGGCCAAAAGAAATGTGAAAAAAAGTGGGAGAGCCATTAATGACAGGAAATATTTGGGTTTGTTGTGGTTTTACTCACTGAAAATGTAAATTCTTCTGTAGAGGCCAAAACGCTTCAGCTGCCAGGACTTCCAGGTATCGCATGCTTCTGTTCTTCTCAGTATGCTCTGATTCCTTATAAGCTATGTCAGCCAAGTTTCTTTTGAGAGAGAGGAGGTGATCCATCATAGACATTTTTTGCCTTGGCCTCTGGAACATTCAGGATTCAGATTCTCTGCCATGGGGAATGTTGTCCTACCATGTGTTCTGAACCACACAGGGAAGGAGAAAGTGAGGAGCATAGATGGCAGCTCCCATGAGACAATTTTGTTTGCTGGATTGGAGAATGTTTAAGCCTCTAGTGGTTAATTTTTAAACAACAAATAACAAAAAACTATTATCCCTTGAGTTTTGTTTTGGTGAAAACATGATTAGACTTTGAAACGCATTTGACACAGAGCCTTTTCAGTCAAACCTAGAGAAAGTGAAGCTAAATAAAACCCTGTGCCATACACAGAACAGGTATTCTTTCCTGTCTGATGCTGAGACTGTTTCTCTGTTACTTTCAGCATCCAATTATTTTTCTATGTTCAGGGCATAAAATTTTCTCAAGTATTTTACCAAACAACCTTCTCTTGTTTGCCACAGCAATGGGTAAAGTTGTTTCACTGGATTTTGAATGTGTGTGTTTGTATCAGAAAGTTGGCTTTTTCCCATTTTTATTCTACCTGTGCAGTCCTTGTAGCTGTCGTAGTGATAACTCTGAAGAAAAAGTAGGTTTTCCTACTCTATTCTGAGCCCCACATGCTTGCACGTGTTCTGATCTTTGTGTACATGCCCATTGCATGGCTTTCTTTTATTCCTGGAAGGCTCAGCCTTGTTTAGTTGAGAGACTCATTCTATTGAAAGTGCATAATGTTCAATCTGTCTAGCATGATGAGTTCTCCAGGGTTACGTTGCTGACAGCAAGGCAAATCTTGAAAATATTCAGCCTTTAGCTTACTCTTGAATCTTCCTGGATTTAGTGCAGGATTTTTAACTGACTCACTAGATGGAGTGGTGAGTCCCTAAAAATTGAGGAGGCCCAGTATTAACTGAGAGCACAAAGTTCATCTTACAGGAGGGACAACTCTCAGTCACATCTAAGTTTAAATCCATGTGGAATGGATTCTTCAGTATTGGCATAGATCAGATATGATGGGAATTCTGTTGCCTGTGCTTGATAGGTGATTTTCCCAAAGAGAGGGAGATTGGAGGACAAGCAGTCATCACTGATGCTGGAACTGGTTTCATACCCTTGAGAACTGGTTTCATACCTGCTTCACAACTATCAATCATTGCTTTCTTCAAGGAATCAGTGAGTCATTGTATTAAAAACAAAACCAAAAAACCACAATCCCAAACCCCAAGGCTTTGCAGGCTTTTTCTGGCCTTCCATGGCAGCAAATCTTGTGTCACAGCTTATGATCCTGTGGGGACTTTGGATTTTCTTTTGGTATAATGGAGAATGATATTTTTCTCCTTATTCTTCAACCTAGTGATATTTCATTGTTGCCTGCATGTAATGGATTCCATTACTTTTGATGCTGTGAGGCTTAAGAGCTTTTTAATAGGAAGTGCTTGGATCTGAGATGGGTTGACTATATTGTTGGCTGGTTACTGAGATGACTGTAACAGGGCACAAGGGAAATACTCTCTCAGTTCCTTGTGTAACTCGGTCTGTTTACAAGAGTTCCCTTTCTCTGGGAACTGGCAGAAAAAAGCCCTGCACCATTCATATTAGTTATTCTCTTGCTGGCATGCATCAACAAACCAAGGTGGTCTGTTGAAATGAGAAAAGGTCATTAGGGGCCAAAGTACAAGTAATTTCTTGAACTGTTTCACTAAACACTTAGTGAGTACATCTAGCAGCGGGGAGACTTTCTCTTTCAGGTGATGTTTATGAATTATTTTTTTCAGTATGTATCTGTTTGTATCTCTTCCTGCATGTAAGAAATTAGGTGATAGATTTAGGCAGAAAAGGAAAATCATGAGCAAACTTTCTAACCAGTCCAAATCAGTTTTTGGATACTTGGCAGTGGCTTAGATCCTATATATGGTTATTTGACAGTATGTCAGTGAAAAGTTATCAAGTGCTTTAATTTTCATCTACTGTTCATTATCTTAACTAGCAGGTGTTATTTATGTGTTCTTTATCTCTCTCAATAAGCTGGCTATTTACGGATTTTTGAGGTATTTTTTCTACATTAAGATAAAACCTTAAAATGGAACTAATATTAAAGAAAGAAAGAATGAAAAGGCCAGGCAAGTTCAGGGTTTGGTATTCAGGTACGGATTTCACCAAGTCCAATTAGAACAGAGCAAAAAGACCATTACTGTCTCAATGTTGTGAAATAGAAGAGTATTTCAGTCCAACTATCGGTCAGTAAACAGCCATCTCTTTTAAAGTGACCACCAAAAAAATCCGCATTTGTCAAACAATGTTGACAATGTCAACATGGTAGTGCTGACCTGAACTATCTATCTTTGAAGCTGAACCATCCTTCTGTGCCAGGTGTCAGCTGGAAAAGATGTGCAACAGAAATGACTGGTCCCTGCTTTCTGTGGGTTTAAAACAATTCTTTCTCCTGGAGATGATCTACTGCCTTTCACTAGCATCAAAATCACCTTAAACAAAAACGTGTCCATTTTTTGAAATATGCTGTTGTATACAATACACCCTTCTGGAGAAATGGAGTATTAGCATTTGAAAGGGCTGATGAGAGCGCATCTTTGGGAAAGGCCTTTGTTCAGAGAATTACTGCCATATTCTACGTGCATATCACCATGGTAATTGGATTATTTGCCATTGACAGAAAAGTATATAGCACAAGCCTTTTGCCATTTTTCATTGTGTGGTTCCTAGCAAAGGGTGCTGTTTGTCAATTTAAAATTTATAGGAGGACATTTAGCAGTTATGCCTACTATCATAGTGGTGGATGTGGTTTGAATGGATAAAACAAAAAGGAAAAGGTAATTACATCATCTTCTTCTTCTTCTTGCAGTTTAATATTCCTGTCCATTTCCACTTACAGCATGAACTATTCTGGTGTTGGAGCCACAAAGCAAAACCAAAGCTGTGCTCTTTGCATGGCTTTGGCAACTGTGATGCTAGTAACATGGGACAGTATTTTTGTTTCTTCCCATCATCATCCCTTTCAAGACATTCCCTGAAGTCATTCCATGCATACTCAGAGCATGACATGATCTCTGTGAAGCGTGTAGTGGTCATTGAGTACTGTGTGAAGGTTTATGTAAGGTAATTACATGACGAATCTTTTGGGGGGATATAGTATACAAACTGCTATGGCAGGAACTGGGAGACCCTCAAAGAACCTCAGTGACATGAGTCACATAACAGAGAGAAAATAAAATGTGTGTAGAAAAATACCATGTGTGTGTATCTTTCATTTTTAATAATATTCTGTAGAAAAGGTGCAATATAGATGTAGTGGTGAGTAGTACTGCTTAGTGCACTGCTCAGTACAAAAGAGATGGTACTCTCTGTCGGTCCTTGATGCTGTGGGAGATTGTCATCTCTACTTTTCTGTTCCTCAAAGTAAATGCAGCTCTCTAGAAAAATCATAGAATGATAGAATGGTGAGGGTTGAAAAGGAAAAAATGTCTGCTTCTGTGTTGTTCTCACCACATAAGAGCAGGTGTAACCTCTCTGCAGAAGTCTCTATGCCCTTGTGCTTTATTTAAGACAGATGAAAAGTAGAACACAGTTTAAAAATGGGGGTTTTCCCCACTCAACTGCTGCCCCTTTGATCTCCTTTTTCAAGTACAAGATGGAGAAATTTTCATTCTTGTTACAGTATTGCATGAGGATGAGACAAATGCCAGTACCAGGCATTTATTCTTAGGCATTTATTTTTTGGTTACCAAATGACCCTGTGTCTTAGTCTTACCTAACCGCTGAGACAGGTTCCCCGGTATGTTTAGGTGTTTTGCTGTTGATAGCTTCTGGGATCAGCTTTCTAGCCAAGTTGTATTTAAACATCCTTTGGTGGACTTCCATGCAGGGGAAGGTAACACATAGGTATTAATTTTTATTGCCTGCCATACCCTTTCATTCTAGCCCTGGTCCAAGTGTCAGGTTGCATTTATGTTTGTTTCATTAGACTAGTGGCAGAATAAGGCACCTCAATTTTCTGCAATGCTCAGATATCAGGCTGAAATAATTGAAATGTATATACTGACCTTCAGGTTGGCCCCATGCAGTGAATCTGACCTGGCAGTGAGCAGCTTCCTAGCATGTGGAGGTGGCTATATGCCAGTTCCTGAAAATCATGAGGCAAAGCTGTTTCCTCCAAAAAACGTATGAAAGAGCATTAGACATTGTGTCACTCCAGTGTTTGTCCACGGACTGTATTGTGTTTCCATCTGCAGCATCAGAATAAATCCCTGTCTTCCTTTTCCCTTTGAGCAGTGCTTCGCTGTGTTCACTGCATTTCATTACCTGAAAGCCGCAGGCTGGTGCAGAGGAGACTTGTGACACTAAGATCAGCTGAAGCCTAATGGGAGAGGAGTCCGCGTGACTGTGAACCGCATGGACTTGTCTGGCAGTGCAGTTTAGGTAAATAAAGCCCAATGCGCTCACTGTTAAGCTTTCATTTTTTATTTTTTTTTTTCCACTTGATGAAGCTGCTGGTTTAGGTTTTGGCCTCAAATTTTCTCTTGCTCTGGGTAGAGAGCTACTGCTTCTATATCTTCAGGCTGCAGCATGACATGCAGCTGAGAGTTCATTATGCATTAGCAGAGCCATCTTTAAGGTAGGCAAACACTCTGTGACTCTGCAGAACAAAAAAGCAAGAAAGAGAATCAGCAAACATACTCTTGCTGACAATAATTGTTCCCATTGCAGCTGACAGCAGTGGTTAATGACATTGTCTTAGTATTTTATTTGGGAGCAAGGGGGTAAGTATTAGGGGCAGAAGAGCCAAGAAATACTCTTCCCCATCTCCTTTGAAAAGCTAGCTTAAAACAATACGTAAGGTTTTGAAACTTAGAGTGTGTCTTTTATTGAAATAACATTGAACCGTTATACTCCTTCTTTCTAATTAGTAACAAAATGCAGGTAAACCTAGCTAAAAGGTGGGACAAAATTAACATACCAGCCATGAGAGTTATGTGTAGTCAGATATGTGCATTTGTAGTTACATCATTTTTTTGGCTATAATAAAAATTAATTGCATCTAATGCAATCCTTGTTTTATTTCTCCTGCAGCCATGCTTAACTTTAGCTGCAGCTAACAGAACTCTAGTCCAGTGCTGCTGTGTAAGACCTTGACCCTTTCCTATTTTAAATGCTTCCTAAAGAGGTTTTCCATAACACCTACAAGAAACTACTGTGTCCTATTCTGACCTGTTTAATTTGCCTCATGAATGAACTGCTCAATGTGATAGAGGGAAGGGGATAAGTAAACACATGGGTCAAGAGAAATCATTACCTTTGGTTAACCATGACCACTGAAGAAACAGTGCTGTAGCTACCCCTGTCACAGTGTAAATACTTTAAGCAAATTTGTGTTTACATCACATTATATGGTGGTAACAACTTTTCTATCACAGGATATATTCCTGCATTATACAAGTCTTCAGGATCAAGCCTGTGACTGTGCATCTTCTAAATATATTTTCAGCCAAAGCAATTTGCAAATACTCTTGATCAGGTGGGTTGCTGTAGCACTGTTAAAAGCCGAAATACTACCAGCTGTAATGGTATTTGCCAGCCTGGTTTTGAAAATTGTTTCTGTTGAGCCCCAAATCCTTATCCCTATGTCTTACTCAAATCTCTTTCTTCCAGTGTAGCATCTGGCCAAACCCTTGTTATTCCATGAACTTGCTTCTCCCAGGTCTGTCCTCTCAACTGTTTTGCAGAGGACCAGAGCAGAGCAATGCTTTCTCCACAGTTACACCTCCCCCTCTTTTCTCAAAGATCACTTTTCTACAGCATTTAACCTGCACCCAGGGAAAGCTCTTGGCTGATTTTTAGCAGTTAACTGCAGTCAGCTTAACACTTTATGAAATGCAGTTTGCCCTTTCCTATGCTAGTCAGGTTTAACTTGCTTTATCTTCAGAGCACACAAAAAGGAGGGAGGCTTTAATTTGAAATAACCTTTTTATTATGAACTGCCGGTGGGAGCAGGGCAAGCTTCCAACTCATGTTGGGTGGCACAAAGTTGGTATCAAATAGCTATTCTGAGGCTGTTTCTAGTTTCTAGTAGGATTTGAGGTTGAGATGAGTATTGTGAGAGTTATCTTTGTGTATGAGCACATATAACCTTAGTTTTAATCAAATAGTCATAATAAACACGGTTTCTAACATGAAGCAATTTTCATGGGAGAGATGACCAAGAGCTTGCTGAATGCTTTCTGTGCTGTTAAATCCAGAGTTCTGCCAGTCTAATGGATCCTTCTGTCTAGTACTTGATCTCTTGTTTCCTGTTATTTTCCCCCTCAGATTTTCTTTCTTTCACTGGAGTGTTTACCTTTGAAAGAAGCAGCAGTGTTGACTCCAGTTGAAACTAAAAATAAAAAGGATGCAACCACTGCCATTTAAAATTGGTATATTATGCAATTATAGAGATGCCCTTGCAAGACCTATGTACTCCAGCCTGGTTTTGATGGAGAGCAAGATTTTTTGCTCTCTTATTCAACTTACTGGTTAGCTTCTGGTTTTGCATTAACTTGTCTTTGCCTAACTCAGCAACTCTTAAATACTTTTTTTACCCCCATCATTCCATTTATACCTTTTCCCTGTTCTCTTTTGCCTTTTCCTTTCCACAGCAAGGGATAACAAATGTTGCCACATGTGCCTGCTGTTTTGTCTCATGCTGTTTCTTCCCAAGTTTGCAGGGCTGCTCCTGCACCTTGGCTGCAGTGTGGCTGGTGCCTGAGAGCTGCCATGTGATGCTCACTTCATTTCGGGAGTGACAGCCAAAGTGACAGCCACCCTCACCCTTCATCTCTGTCCTTCTCCCACAGATGGATACTTCAGGTGCATTTTGCCCTTGTTTCTAATTTCCAGCAAAGGCAAAGTAGTCACCTGAATTGAAAAACAAGTATTTCACTTTGTTCATAGCTGTGCATTTGGTCTTCTCCCCCAGGCTGGAGCCTGGATGGTAAGGCTTGTGAGATGCCCCACGTTAGCTATCCACATTGCTCTCCAGTGTGTGGAGGTTCCATCATGGCATCCCTACTGGTCTGAGGGGGGTATGTGTGTGTAGTGCTCCCTTGAGATAGCCCCATTAGTACCAAAATGAGAGAGCTGTGGTGTCTGCAGCAGTTCAGTGGGGTTAGCATGGCCCTTTTTGTGGGCTTGTTTGCTCTGGTAAGAAGCAACCACACCTCATTACAAGTTGACGTATAAGGTGGACTTCAGCAAAGTCCTCTGCCAAAATTAGAATTCAGCTCAGTCGCCCCTCTCCGGACTGTGTATTTTAGCATTAAAGTGATTTTCAAGCAACAAGAACAAAATCAGACGGCAAATAAAAAATGATCCAGAGGGTAAGTGTCTGGCCTCATGTATTTGCATTTGCAGGCAAATGTATTTATGAGTCCTCTTTTGGTTTGTATTTTGTAGGACAAAGAAGGTCAGCCATTGCTACCGGATCATTTACCGCCACCCAGAAAAGACTTTAACACAGGACGAGGTGCATCGCATCCATCAAGCAATTGAAGAATCAGCAGTTCGAGAACTTGGGGTTGAGGGCAGGTTCTAGCATCACTGGTTTGAAGCCCTAATGGCAGTTGCAATTTTCTTTATTTTTTTTTTTATTTTGTCTTTTTTTTTCTTTTTGGGGTTGGGGGTTGCAAGTAAAGAGGAGTTTTGTGACACAAAATCCTAGCACATGGAAAGTGATAGATAGATGGGCAATGGTAAAACTACCAGATAATAAACATTACTACTGAGAAATCATTGACAAAGCGCTGGTGCTTTATTTTAAGAAATGGGGGAAAGGCAGTAATATAAGATTTCCCTCCTGTTGCAATAAGAAATACACTGCCTGGTGGTTTTCTGTGTTGCTAATTGGTCCCTGGGTTCCATTAAACTGCAAATACTTGGCATTATTTCTGCGTTGACAGGATCTTCTGTCCATGTAACAAGTGAAGCAAATCAGAGACACAGATTAGCTCAGGGAAGAAAAAACCATCCCTCCCTCTTTTTTAAATAAGAAATGTTTGCTTCAAGAAACCTTCCAAGAAGTTTGGCTCTTTTACCTTCAAAGCCCATGGGTATTGCTTTTATCTGCTACAGAGAAGGAGCCAGTATGGCTCTGGGGCCAGACTTGGCTCTCTTCAAATCCTGGATCATTGGCGAGTCTTTCCTGTTGGATCCCCCTAGTCCCACAGAGCTGAGCAGAGCCACTTTGTGAGCTCTGAGCTGTCCTGCCTTCACCCAGGTGAGGAGCAGTTCTCCTTACATAGGCACCAGTGAATAAGTTTCTTCTCTCATCCCCATCAAAGAAACTCTTCCCTGCAATGCCCTGAAAAGCAGCTACCTTGATCTCTCCCTGTCTTTTACTTTCTAGCAGCAGTGACTGCTCAGAAGTTTGCCCTTTAAGGCAGGAAACCAAACTAGAATGGGATCTCTCACTATTTCAGGCACCAGTCACTTTACAGGATGCTTGGCTTTTTCATTGCAGGTTATAATAAGTAAATTCTGTCAGTGGTACAATGCTAGGACCTGTAGAAGTGTTCAGATAGTCTGATAAATACTTGATGAGCCATTGCAGATGTTGATATGGAATATGGGACCTATTTTTGCTTGTAATGGTATTTCATACAGTCTTGCAGGTCACATCTGGTTGCTGTGCAGGCAACATTCCCTCCTTCAGGGAAGAAGGTAGTAAAAGCACTGCAATAAACAGCATCTAACACTGATTTATACCTTATCAAGAAACATCTGTGCAGCAGGCTTGTACTCAACCATAAGAAGCCAGTTACTATTGCAGATGTGGCAGAAGCAGAGAGCTCATTTTAATTTCATTACTCAACATATTTAGCTATGTAAACAAATCCTAATCTAAATCGCTGTTGTGTTATCCAAATAACTTTATTATGAAAACAATATGCTAGACTTTCTACAAGGCAAAAAGAATGGGTGCCATTTAGGCACCGAAAAAACCTACTTGGTTATTTTTAAACCATGACCTACTAAGATCCATAAATACAGCCTAGCCCATTTGATGTTTCTCTGTCTCCTTCATCCTTTGGCTTTTCAGGATTCACAGTGAAGACCACTGAAGAGGAGGAGCAGTACCCTGAACTGCACTGAGCAGTAATTGTTCCAAGACAGGGCCTGATCAGCGCTGCCACATGGGGCAGCAAATTATGTGGATGTTAATTGATGGATTGCCTATGGAGAGGAAAGAGTACTAAAATGTCCCTGCTGTATGAAAGAACTAAATCTTTTATGAAAACAGGAAACTACCTGGGGTAGAGCAGATTGCAAGATTCCCCTTTTAATATTTGATTAGTAGAGTTTCCCTTTTCTGCTCCCAAATCCTTCAGTTCTCTCATTCTGATCAGCCAGTGTTCTGGGTGTAGAAATCTGGGGAAAGCAAGGAGATGAAAGTTGGACAATGAGACTCTGTCACTGCAGCCACAGCCTGTCATGTCCAGCTTTGGAAGGAAGCTTGGGTGTTCTTGGATAAGCCAGTCTCCAGCCACTAACACTGGTTGTGTTTGACGTCTCTGACTGTGCACTGTCTGCACTCTGGTAAGGAGGGACTCGAACTCCCTGCAATGACCAGGTCTTGGTGGAGTAACGTTACTCTTTGAAATCTGAAAGATTAGCCTCATCGGCCAGTAAGATAAGGGAGAAATGCAAAGCTTTCCTTGAAGTTGACTTGACACCATGGGATCATCTTCTTGAGTAGGAGTTTTCATAGCAGCAACTTTCAGACAAAAATGCAAACCATTAAGATTAAAAAACCAAACAGCTTCTTCAGGTGCAAGCATTATTCAATTGTATGAAAGATTTTATGCCTGTAAATTCAGATGGGCTGGCTGTGAGTGTAATATGAACACTTGTGTATGTTAGATTAAGTGATCCTTTGTCATATATATTCTAGGATTAATCTAAAAAAGAAAATAAAATCCCTGATCTAATTTTACTGGGGAAGCTTGCTATGGGCAGTAGTACGCTCTCAAACCATATGGTCCCTTGTGGGTACCAGCAGAGTGCCCATGAGAAGCTAAGAGTGTGATAGCCATGATTTATTGTACCACTGATCAGGGACAGATGATGCTAATATTATCTCATGGGCTGGGCTGATCCTTGGTGGGAATGTAGAAAACCTGACTGAGGAAGGTCCTTGGTACAGTCACTGACCAACTCTGTCAAAGAAAGGGCTACCCTCAGCTGTTTCTTCATGTATTTAGCACAAAGGTAAGTGAGCTATCTTGAAGACCAAGAACAGCATAGCTGCTAGTGCTGCCCTACAGTCTGTCCAGTGAACATCCCTCAGTCTTGGATGGGCTAGTTAAAGATGGTTGAGTTCCTAAGTATAAAAGTGGTACCATGCCATGTGGAAATATTAAGGGGAACAGCATTTGAGTAATAAATGTGCATGCTGACTGACTAGTGTAGTCACAGGCACAACGCCCTGCTTCTTGGTTTTATCAACTGCTTCTGTTTATTTTTGTGTGCCAATGGGTTTTATATCAGCATCCTTTAAGAAAAGAGAAAAAAGTCAATAGTAGCAAAAAAAAAAGCTGCACATCCCCAGGAGAACTGGCTGGGGATTTGTGTGGCTGAAGAGTATGTACTGTTTTAATGTTCTGGGTGCTGGTTTTGTTTCTAGTTGCCATTGGTTTTCAAGCTAGCTGTGATTCCTGGAAGACTAAAGATTTAGCTTTAACACCCAGTTTGGGATCTTCCCTGTAAACCAGCAGTAAATTTACAGTGCACTGAGACTTACCTGGTTTTGATATTCTCATTAAAGGTGCTGCAATGGAAGAGTGTTGTGAGGTAGATAAGCAGTAAATTGCTCTGTGTTTTTACCCTTGAGACTTCAGTGACCTCTGCTGTAGTATTGCCAGGCATGATCAAACAGTCACACAAATCTGAAAGCAGTTTTGTACCAAGAATCCAAACTAGATCAGTAAATCACTGGTGGCAGTTGTTTGCCTTCCACTGAGAGGGTTACTGTTACTCCTGTCCTTTCTTCATGTTGATGGCCATACTTCAGGCCTGAATTTACTGTTTTCTTAGTCTGTACAGCTGTGCTGCAGTCTCAGCCACAGTTTCAGGTAGTGGTTAGCTTTTTCATTTTGAGCAGCGGAAAAAAGAAAGTTGTGGGCTTTTTGTTTATTTGGTAGTTTTTGTCTGCAGTAACTAATGCAGTTCAGCTATTCCATTCGTGGCCAAGACAGGGCTCTTCAGTGGTCCATTGAAGTAAATACGGGGAGTCTTGCTCTGAAAAGCAGAATTATGCCCATCTCATGGAGTTCATATTTGGTTAAAACTAAAGAACCTTGTCTTCACTGCTGGTTGACTGAGGGTTGGCTGGTGCTTGTTAGTTAAGCCAAGGTTGGAAAGCACTCTGTGTCTTGCCACCACCACCCCAAACACACAAGGAACTAATGTCAAATGATTGTGCTGCATATTTGAGGCCTGCTAGTTGATACTGCTGAACTGTCTCTATCAGAATTGCTACCGTCTGGGAGAGAAAACGGGTTTGTACTTCAGCTCTGAAATAAGTAGTTGCATTTTTAAAGCTCGGAGCTCTCTTCCGCTGTTGTCTGCATCTTTCTGTAAAACAGATTTGCTTTCTGTGTAGAACAGGCCATATTGACTAATTACACACATCCTGATCAAATTTTAAGATATGTGAGTGTTCTCTCTGAAGGACACCAGAATTGAAGCAATCTTATGAGGACCTTTAACAGATTTGTAGGGGACACAAGAAACCAGCCATCAGCACTTACTACCTGCTTTTAAATGTTACTGTAATTACACGTGAATTTTAAGCTGAGTATCTCAGAGGAGATGGTTGCAGTTCAACATAGAGCGCGGGCATATGCTGGGTGAAGGCACTGACTTCTCCAGAATCTGTTGTATAAGGTTTGATCATCATTAACATCTGATGCACTCTCATCTTTGGCAGTTTTCATGATTTTGCGCTTTTGTCAGATGGCCTCTGTTACTCTTTTTATGCCCCCTGTTAACTAAGTAGAGAATGGTGTAGTCTGCCTTTTATACTTAGAAAACTCTGCCTAAAATCACTTCTGCCGTGACCTAGCTTTCTTATTTCAGTATTGCTTACCTTCTCTTACAGTCCTTTCTATTCAAGTTTGGTATAACTTTGATGAAGAAACACTGTCAGGCTGTAGGCAGGGAGATTTATTATACCACAGCCTAAAGCCCGTGCTCCCATGCCGCATTACTGCAGGGTCTCTCTGTGCTCACCCTCTGGATGCAGGTGATTAACACGCGGTCCAGGGAATTGTGCCTCTGCCTGCTCAGTAATTTGCTGGGCAGCACTGCAGTCACCCAGAGCAGCTGCCACTTAAATGGGCGGTAGATTGTTCTCTTTTTATTTCAGTGTCTGCAGCTTCACGTGTATCACAGTATGATACAGCCAGAAGCGCTGTGTTGGTATTTGCTGCAGCTAAGCATCAATTAGATGCATCTCGTGATGTGGTGCCTGTGTAGCCATTTTTCAGCAGAGTCACTGTGTGCTCATGAATGGCTATTGCCATCTCCACCTATGGATGTGAGGCACGCTGAGATTAAGGGTTGGGATTAAAAAATTATTGGATCCTGGCAGGTACAGGTAACTGCTTGTGGGATTTTGTCAGCGTCTGTGCAGGTTTAAATGTCCCACTAGGCGTATGTCCAAATGTTTAGTCACTTGAAACATTTCGTAACCTGGGGCTTGGTGACCGTGGTGTCACTGGTAACGTTTTGGGAGAGGGGAACAGGTTTAGTGAGCGATCACAGGGTAGCTGAGCAGCAAGGTGGGAGGAGTTGTCTTCTGATGTCCTGGGCTGAAAGCACTGAATTACCCTCCCTTCCATGCTTCCGGGAGGCACGGATGTGAGTTTGGCTGCCTGCCTTTGCATAGGCACACAGTAAATAATTAGCATGCACAGCCAGGAGTTTTGTCATCAGTTATTGCCGTAACCGATGATTAATTTAAGGGATTATTGATTCTTATGCCAAATCCTTACTCACTGGTGGTAGAGAAACTAATAGTCATTCACAAGGTCTTGATCAACAGATCTCAGTATAGGAAGCGGTGTGGGTCTGTAGGTTTGTATCTCCCAGATCATGAGGGACTTGACAAAGGTTTAACACAAGTCAAAGGTCTAACCTCATGTACCCCCTCCAAGGCCCTTTTTGTTGGGTGTTCAGCAGCTTGGTGGGTGCTTTCAGGAGGGATGGGGCCATCTGAGGTCACCAAACAGATCTCCAGAGAGATACATGATCAGTGTCCATCAGGAAGCCCTTGCCTGTGCGTTGGAGACTCTGAGCACGTTGTGCCCTGCACAGCAGCACAGATGGAACATGATTGCATTCAGATATCTGTCCTGTGCTTACAATGTGCATAAGCCTACCTACTTGGGCCTTCCCTTGAAATGCTTCCTTGCTTCTACAATCTCTTAAGTGGTATTTAAGCTCCCTGCCATGACCCCAAACCTCAGCTCTTCACCCCTTTGTACTACAGTGCCCTGCTCGGTGCCCAGCACCTTGCTAGAAGCCTGCTTGGAAGGCTTTCACGCTGGCTTGCCAAGGGGCTAAGCAAACCAGGTTGATGACCTCCATGCACAGGCATGGATGTTTGGGTCTGTTCTCTCAGCTGTTTTTCACAAAGTTTGCCAGAACGTCATGCCTTGGAGACCCTCACCTTGAAGTCCAGCGTGGGTGGGTTTATCCCATGGGGTTCAAAAGTCAGCAAAGGTCACTGACAGTGGAAGGATGGACACCCATCACTATTGCGCACACCCTTGCTTCCTTAGGAAGATGAGACAGAGAAATAGCAGGGTTGTAATGAAGGTTGTCAACGTAATTAAGCATACCCTGACTGAAAGTTCAGGCAGGGGAGACAGCATATTAATAAGAACCTGATGCTCAGAATGGTTTCCTGCATGTACTTCCAGAAAACTATTACAAGCGTATTTTTGATAAATAATAACAGCAGCCTTCTGTGTGTGTTTACAAGCTGCTGTGTTACTGTGCTGTATAGTCTGCATCACTTTTTATTCCTTCCCACTTGCGAGAAACTAAAAAAATTGAATTTGGTTAAGAATGAAATGATTTCCTGTTGTTCCTGGTCTTGCAGCATTACTTCTTATTTTTGAACAAGGAGGGAGGGCAGCCCAGCATTGCTAAGGAGATCTTTAGCACCTTGCCAAATTACGTTATTCATGTGCTGCACACACACATACATATGAAATCAGTTGGAGTGGGTGATGTGAGCCTTATTTCTAAGCTGTGGGTACAAAAGCAGAGTTGTTGTTCCCCATATTCTGTGTGATTAGAGACTTTTCTCTCCTGCTGTTTTGCTCCAATACACAGAAATCACCTTTTCCCAAGAAAAATTCAATACTTTCTGATGCCTCCTGCTGTCAGAGTGCCAACAGTCTTCTGAGCACTCTCCCTTCAAAGAGCAATCAAATTTTGGGCAGAGAACTCCCTTTTCCCACTTGAGACATTTTCCTTTCAGCCTGAAAGACTTTCTGGCATATGTTTTAGGCTCCTGTGTAACACCTGCTGCTGGTGACAATGCAGGTCTTTTTCTGCCTTGTGGGAAGAAAGGTGGCTTACTAGAAAGGCAAATTTATAAAAGAAATTTGAACAACTTAAATGCCCTGCCCTGATTAAAAATAATAATAATAATAAACATCATAGCCTCTTAAAAGTTTTATTAATAAAAGTCACTTTTGATCTTTGCTGGAGGGTAGGCTTGTGCAGTGGTATCAGTTCCACATCAGTGCAGCCCATGAGGCTCCAACAGAGGACAGCTTTGCCACTAAAGGCTCTTTCATTCATGTTTTGGAAAATTGCTTGGTAGTAGTCTGGCTTCCCTTCTATTTGGTCACACATCTGCACCTTCTCTCCTTATTCTCTAACACCTTCTGTGGTACTTTGCAGGTTGTATTCCTCAACTGTTCACAGTGTCGGAGTTGTTAAGCATCAACTGGGCTACTGTGAAATACATCACATTCAGGACTTCAAAGGCACCCAGCTCCTGGGGTGCTCTCAGCATTAGTTGCTTGCTCATGTGCAGCTGGGACAGCTACCAGCCGAGCCACCTTGCCCAGGCAGCCCAGCCCTCAGCCCAGAGCTCGATCTGGGCAACACAGGAGCAACACAGGCTTCTGGAGGGCTCTTGTTCATGGACAAGGGTTTGCCAAGCTGAGCAGGAAACAGTGCACCTGTGAGCACATTTCTGCCCAGACAGCTGGGTGGCTGCCCATGACATCTGGAAAGAGATCCATTTTAAGGCCAAGGATGACAACATATGGCTGGGACAGAGAGGAGAAATTCCTACCTTGGTTTAAGTGTATTTTGGTAGAGCCACTGTAAGATGTATCACTTACATCCTTGAAAGGAACCTTGTTATGATCCAGGAAGAAAGACTTCATGGAACAGGGCAACAGATGGGAAAGCGGCTCTTAACTTGCAGAGCCTGTTGATTTCTGCCACTTTCACCCGGCTATGAAGGAGATCAGCTGGAGGAGATGTTGTCCAGGCACAGTGGTTCCTCTCCTAGCACTGATGTTTTAATGGAGGAAAGTACTGAAATTTCCCAGTGGCGAGTAGATGTGAGATAATGCATGTGAGACCATTGGCCCTGCATTCAAATAGTAACTGTTCCATGCTGCTACGGAAGAGGTCTGATGGTAGATGCAGATGGCATTGTACATGGCCATCTGTGCCTGGAAACCACCTCTGCAGTCCAGGCTGATGTTGAGCCAAACCAAGAACCTCCTTGCAGTATTTCTGATTTGGAAAAACTCAAGATAAAGGGCTCTGTGCAATCCTTTCATGGATTGTGAGGTCCACAGCAGGCCACGGTGATCACAGTGGCCTTTCCTACATGGCCACCGAGTTATTTTCTAAGTAAAGCTGTAGCACTGTGCACTGGGTCCCCATCCAGAAAGCTCTCTGGAAAAGCATGCCCTGTGAATAGGGTAGAATAAGGTTATTATGAAACGCCCTCACTTAATGATAGACCTAAAAAGAAGGGTCAAATTTGACCATAAATGTGACTTTCTCTTAATAGTGACAATAACCCTGAGCTTTCCCACAAGATCATTAAGATCTTGATGTATTTTCAAACTATGATCAAACCATATACGTTTACCAGACACATGAACTGAAGGCTTGAGAGGGTTTTGTCTGATGGTGCAAGTTAAGTCCTGAATCCAGATGTCCCAGAGTTCCCTGTGATCCAGTACCAGAGTCCTGTTCTGTAGGTGGTGAATGCACTCAGCAGTGAAGGAAGAGAGGGCCTTAGTGCTTTACCTGATCCTTGCAGCACTGGGCAGGATTAGGCCCCACTTCACTACTCTGCTTCTCTTCATTGCAGTGGCATTTAATAAATTACACTGGATGCTTTCTCCACCTGAACTTGCAAAATCAAACCAGAATTGTTATGGTGACTGAGGCATAAAGGATGAAGGAAGGAAACCGTGAGGTGAGGTGAGGTGAGGTGAGGTGAGGTGAGGTGAGGTGGCTCACCAGGTATTTCATTTTCCCCACTCCTCCCCAGCCCTCCATCCTTATCAAAGCACATGCTGGATGAGGCTAAGGGGGATAGCTGGCAGCACATTCACAGGACCTTTGTCCTCTGTGGATTTGTCTTCTGGAAGTACCTCAGTCTGATGTGTGTACTGAAATTATGTCAGGAGCTACACAGTTGCTACCTGGGTCTTTAGCATGTCTGGTCTGACAAAAGATTTCATGTTCCCAATCAGGAGCTCTTTGGCACCTTGGGTCTGCTGTAAGAAGAGATATAAAATGCTTAGTGGTAAGGCTTAACCGTGCAAGGTCATCACTCCAGTCATGATGCTGCAGAGGACTGCAGTGCTGCTCTTCTCTCTCGTCCTTCCCTGCACTGAGGGCAGTGTGTACTGCCAGTGCTTGCATTGAGGCGACGTAACTCTTATGCATCTTTACAGGGTCCTGTGAGAGCTAAGACTCACATGCTGGTGACAGAAACACATTTCCTCTTGTGAAAGGCTGGTAAGCATACTTGAAAGTATTTAATCATGTTATCAAATAGCATTTTGTTCTTCTTGTCTCAATATGCCGAGCATAGCATGGAAGTCCAGGCACTTAAATAGAAGATCATGTAGGTAGGAGCTCTCAATGCATTATTTTTTTTCTGTTAACTTACTCTGTTTCATTTGTACCCATGCAAACTTTTGTCATTCATGTCCTATGGCAAGGAGCTCAGTTTAACTTAGCTGTGTTAAAAAGAAAGCGTGCTTTGGATTTATTTGAACCTATCCTTTAGCTTCGCCTTATGTCCCAAATCCCAAAATAGCTGGTACTGTTAACACCAGGCCCTTGATAACTAGAGGGGTACTGACAAATCTGGAAGATTTTTAGAGGAGAGTGACAAAGCTGATCAGGAGAGGTGGAAGTACAGGTAGATGAGTTCGAATATAAACCGACGCAGAGCTTAGCTTGGGAATGACTAACAAATGTGTGGTTTGTGAGACATGTAGTGCTCTGATGAGTATGAACACCCTCCCACTCTCCTGAGCGCGAGAGAGCAATTTTTAGTGTGACACGCAGGGGTATAACAAGGGCTAATAGTGTGACAGTCAGGCTGAATGTAAAGTAAAATTTCCTGACAGTGAGATGTATTTTGCTGTGGAACAGCCTCCCGAGGGAAAAGTCAGGAGCCCAGCTGCTTGGTCCTTTTTAAAGTCAGACTGGACAAAGCATTAGGAAAGGTACTCCAGAGAGCAAGCATTAATTGGCAGGAGAACAAACTGGTGATCTAACAGGTTCTTTCCATTTCTAGCTCCTGTGATATGATATTCTCTGTAACGAGTTTTGACTGGTTTTATGCTCAGAGGATAACGGGGAGATAAAACTGAATGAAAAGATTAACAGTAAGAGCTAAGAAAAATCTGTAAGTTTGTTTAATAGTCATGGAAAGTGCCAGATAGAGAGTTCCTCAGGCCAGTGGTGCTATTCAAAAATAGCGTTGCAAACGAATGTCAAAATTGTTACACTGGTAATGATTATGGTAATGGCTTATTTTTATAGAGCCCTGATAGTCCAGAAGGGTCCAAGAGCACATTTCAAATCAGGGGTGCGCACGTGTGAATCCATGTAATGGGAGAATTTCTGCAGCTGGCACTGAAATGCAGCAACCACTGGACTGAAATAACCTGTTTTAACGGCAAACAGCAACACAGGGCAGCAGTTTAAGATGGGATATAAATAATAACTTCTGTAATTGAAACCAGAAGAGAATTGGCTTGGTTTGGCAGAATTTCATTAACTGGTGAATTATCTCGGCAGGAGTTTCTTTTGCAACTGCCTTTCCCCATGTCTTTGCACTTAACCTGGCTTTGACCAGACTTTGACCTGGCTTTCTTGCTTGCTTTTGGGTGTGCAGGGAGAAATCTGCTGAACTAGCATAACCTTGAGCCGAGCCATGTGGGACTGGAATCGAGGATGGGCACAAGGTCACTCTTGCTGGTCTTGAAATTGCTGTTCCTCTTGGCCCATATCACTCTACCCCTTTAGCTCTTGGAAGCTTTTCAAGAAGGGTTTCTTGCAGATGTTGTATTTACCAGGCTGTTGGTCACAGATGTTTGGTTCATGTAGTAATATCATGCTCTGGGCCTGATGCCTGAATATGGCTGCAATAGGCAAAGACTGTCTCTTTATGTAGTTTTTATCTGCTTCTTGTTAGTCCTGTCTTCCAGACTTGAAATTCCTGGAGGACAAGGGTACTTTCATTTTTTTTTTGCAAAGATGACAAGACAGCCCTATTGGAAAAGTATGAAAATGTGAAACAGTAAGGTCTGTTTACGGAACCAGAAAAGGCAATTTGGAAAAGCTGAAATACATTATTAACTGGTTTTAATATTGACATTTTAAAATGAACTGTGTTGATTATAGTTCGTGTAATTCATGTAGAAAACAACTCCTTTCTTTTTTTCTTTTTTTAAAAAAGGCAGTCACTAATCTAAGAGGAAGAGTAAGAAAGTGTCTAGAATACAAATGGTCTGCATTGTTTATCCTCCCATGAATCAAACATTCTTAGACAGTCACTGAAGAGTCACTGCAGTTGAAAAAGGAAGGAAATGAGCTCGGTGAGAACTTGCATGTTGAACATGTCATCCTTCTGGAGCCACATGCTCACCATGGAACTGACTCATATGACATGAGAAATTGTTTGTTCTCAGTTACGCTATCTGCAACACTATGTTTAATGTAATATCTGTTAGCTTCACAATTGATCAAACACTATCCATAATGTTACTTTGTTAATGAGCCGTGGCAAACAGTCCTGTATAAAGTACCAATTATTACTGAATAGCTGAGGTTGCTGTATGGTTTGACTACCTCTAGTTTTTAAGACAGATTTCTCCAATATCCAAATTTTTTGTTCGATAGTCAGTACAGATTTAGTTCTTTTGGCTGTTAGCTAGTCATGCATAAATCGGTGAAAATTTTCCTTTGAATATTTTTATTATTCATAGGGGTTGGTTGAAGTTAGAGTTCTCACTTTATCCACCAGAAATTTAGCATTTCAACAAAACAAGATACACATTCAGGCCTGAGACAAAATCCAGACACTCTCATGCTTCCAAAATATCTGAGCCCAAAAAAAAATACTTAGTTAAAAATTTCCTTATGTGCTGGTGAGAAGTCAGCTTGAAAGCCAGGGTAAACCTTCATGATCTGGGATTCCCAGGGCTTGCAGGTTCCTAGTGTTACAGCAGCTGACAAAGTAGTTACACCAACAACTTCTACCATGTGAGCTGCCAAAATTGCAAGGTTCCTCTGGAACAGCTCCATTTTTTTTCTGGCCCGTCTTGTAGAAAATTTCTCTGTCTAAAACCTTTCAACTAGTCCCAGGACTTTGACTGAGATTGGTATTTTGCCTTTCAGTAGGACATGTTTCTAGACTTTTTTGTGAATGGGACTTATATTCCTTTTTCATTTAAGCATCTTGGCAATCCCACCTTTCTTAAAAATGCAGTAGAAAATCTCTCAAGCTGTGGGTTGCTCATCAGGTGCTCTTACCTGATATAACATTCAGTCTGGGTATACTGTCTTGTTCTGGGAGAAGGATGGCCTCTGGCAAGAGTCTGTAGATCTCTTCCCTTTGCTTGCTTGGTGGCTGCTGACATGAGGAGACTGGAAAAGGATGGAAAGGGACCTCATCTGGGATCTAGCTGTCTCATCTGGGATCATGCTCAGCACTGTGGCATGAGTGAATCAGAGATTGCTGTTTCCTACTTAAATGCTAAATTCATATCCGGAGAAAGGAGAGATGTAATTCCAAAGTCCAGGCACAGGGCAGATCCTGACTGGCGAGAGAGGTCTAAGTACCATAATAAATTGTGCGGTCGACTGAAAAGGGAGTTGGGGCTCTGCTTTTTATTTCCTGCAGTGTCACTAACCAGTGAGACCATGAAGAAGTCACATTCCCTCAGTTTGCCAGTCTGTAAGTTGGGAATGGTGACACCAGTTTTTGTTTGCCCCATGTTTTGAGACTTCCAGTGATAACTAGCTACATAAGCTCACTTTAATATCATGGGTATTTAATGAGACAATGTTTGCATATACATCATGGCACATCCTGGTTGTACAGGGTCCATCTAGTCTCTGGTGTGGTACAGTGAGAGGGGCTACTTGGGAAACAGTCCCTGAACTTCAGCCGATCACCATGGCGACAGAACAGCTTAGCGCAGCAAGGGAAGAGAAAAGCGGTATATTCTGTTAAGGATAACTGGTGGCATCAAGGCTGCACTTTGAAATATCTCTGTTTTTCTGGGTCTGGGCATGCAGGACACATTACTGAGCTCTTGTATTTCCTCTCCCTGAATCCCTTTCTCCAGCTCACCTACAATGAACAAATATGGGCCAAAAAAAGGGATATCACAATGGTGAGAGAACTGCAGGATAGCTTCCCCTTGGCTTTTTTCCTGATAGGGTAAGTGGGAGGGGAATCTGCATCTCTGAAGTCCTCCTTCAACGACTTGATGTTGTGAGCTGATGAATACCGTATGCTGGCCTACTTTCTACCCATCACTTCATACATGCAGCTGCCAGGTACTTCTTTAGCCCTTGAGTCAGCTACATTTCCAATGCAAGGACTTTTTCTCCAGCCAGCCCCAGAGGCACCAGTCACCCTCAGAACCTTGAGCAGAGAGGGATGCCATCATTGTTCAGACTCCTCATATGAAGGAATGCTTTTGATTTGCATCCTGCAGTGAGCTCTAGAATTGCCATGTCCTCTGGGCAGCTGGTCCCAAACCTTCATGGTGGGTTTTTCAGCAAGCACCGGGTGCAATGGGAGGAAGTCTTTGGGAAGACATCTAGCAAGAGCTGATACCTCCCCAGAAGGGCTTACTCACATTGTCCATGTTTCTCTGCTTGGCCAGGAAAGGGGGGCAGTGTCCTTATGTCTGTAGCATGATGTACATAAAAGGTTCCATCGTCTTTAGCCAGGGCCTTAGAAACAGGCGAGGAAGCCAACTTGGCTGCACAGAGCCAAAATCAAGTGCCTATGCTCCTGAGAGGGCTGGAAATAGCGGTGCCTTGTCTGCCAAAGGCCTGTTGAAACATGCAGCAGTAACCAAGGAAACTTCATGCTAGAACCAGCTCAACATGAGGAATTGCTGCCTAATGACTGGCTGCTAAAGGGTCCAGGTAATTCAGCTGCTCCTCTCGGGGCGGGTGTTGCATGGGTAACTTCTAGTCACTGCCCTTTTGCACTAAACATTCCAATCATGAACATTGTGGCAAAGCAGGAAACCCACCTGCCGAAGCCCACATGCTCAGCACTACATGTGCTCACCACTGGAGGGGCTCTGAGAAGCCTCCGCATCACAGCAGCTCCCTGCAGCTTTGTCTCTGCCATGGCATCAGGTGTGACTTTCGTGGCCCGCAGTGCTGTGTCAGCATCTTACGCATGCGCCCCACTCTTGGCTGATTTCTGCTGTTTTCAGGACTGTCTGCAGTTGGTCGCTGGGAGACAGTTCTCCAGGCAGCAACAGTGGTCGGAGCGATGCAGCGGTCATTCAGTGCCACATCCTGATGGGCACGTGAAGCCTTTGTCTTGGTGGCCCAGGGGTGTATGACTGGGATCTTGCCTGGAAGAATGCACTGAATGGTCTGCTGGTGGTGACAGAGCTGGCGAGAGGCGCATGCTAAAAATTGCTTCAAGTGAAGCTGGAAGGTGTAAGAAAGGTCACTTTGAAAGTGGGGAGAGGGCCAAATGGTTGGCAGTTAGAGGGTGCTGTGTTAAGTGATATGAACTTTCTTGGTCTCTGCTGCTTTTGTTTTGTAGTTGGGAGGAGAAACTGGCTAGAACTCTCCTGCTGATGAAGGTTGCAGGGTGGGGACCATAGATTTTATAAAGAAAATGGTGAAAAATGCCTGGTGAGCCACCCTTGCTGGTGAAAGTATGACTGAGCTCCTGAAGATGGAAGGAAGAATAGGGTCTAGGAAATCTCTTTAAAAACTAGGGGAAGCACAGGGAAACTTAAAAGAAAATAAGATAAAATGGCAATTCCATATAAGCCAAAGCATACATTTACAGTTTTGCTTTCTCTCTTACATCCACACACTCAAGCACATCTTTCTGTCCGAAGTAGTAGGGAAAAGACATCGTAGCCTTATTGTCAAGAGTAATTTCTCCTCACGTGTCACTACCAAGAAGTTCTCAGAGCAGGGGGATGTATTGCACAAAACTTAGCCGCCTGCTTTTCTCCTTTTCTAAACCTGAACGCAACAAAGAAAAAAGCCCGTGTGAACTGTGGAGTTGAAGAGCTACCTGCTGACAGCTCTTGGATGGAAGAAGGCTGAACACAACTATTTGTATGCCGGTAATGTCATGGGAGGCAGCAGGGTGATTGTGTGGGGAATCAGGGCTCACTTTTCCTCAGAGGAATGGCTTTAAGCCTATGTCCCTTTGCATTTGGGAATGCCAGGAAACCTGGCTGCAGCGCTACTCCGGACTTCGCTCCTGAAATGTTTTGCAAACTGGGACATTTCCCACCCCTCATATTCAGCCTGCAAAGAGCATTGCTGAAAATAACCCACTGGTTGCTCTCACTTGGAGGCTGGATGCCCTGCAAGACTGATGCCTTTAGGTTGTATGGGCCACACAGCGATTTTATGCAGCAGGATGAAGATGGGCGGCTGTCAGCTGGGCTTAAACTTGTGCATCCCTCCACACTGTTGGTGACAGCACTAATAGTCTGCTCTGAAGAGCTTGATTTTGGGTGTCTCTGGGCAGACAGGGCCATCGTGCTCAGGTAAGATTGGTGTTGTCTGTCTGGGTTACATGAGCAAAAGCTAGGGCCCGCACTACTCGTGCTTAGACTGTCCCTTTACAGGGGTGAGCTCTTAACATACGCTTGAATATTTACACAGTTGACTACATGCAATTTGAGGTTTTGTCCTGTATTTAACTGATATTGCAAACTTCCCTGCTGGATGTTGGCATGGACCCTCTTGGCTTTGACTGGTGTTTTGTTTGGCTCCATGAGACTCTCCATCCCAACATGCTTGGGTGAAAGACTCCACCAGCTCATCTGAAAACGAAATCTGTTCACCAGAGTCATGTCCCATGTAAAGAGGAAAACAAATCCCTGGACTGTTGTGAATTCCTCTATTCTGGATAGTCATTCCTTGCTGGTGGTTAGGAATTTATAGTATGCAAGAGAAGATCATTACAGTTCCTTGCAAGGAATCAAATTTGGTTTATTTTATTTTATTTAATTT
>NW_009927482.1:5158-5945 GCF_000696875.1 Nestor notabilis | reverse complement strand
GAAAAGCTTCAAAAAGAGCCAAAGAGTGCAGTCCTTGGGAACCGCAGCGTGTAGGCAGCAGCAAGATGTTTGCTCATCACTGAATTTCAAGTAAGTCTCAATCTCCTGATTTATCTACTACTTAAATTTGCAGGCAACAGCTTCTGGAGGTTATCTGCAAGCTCAGACAGTATGCATTTAGACTTGTAAGTAGGATGTTGTATGCAAACAGGAAATGATGCTTGTACTGCTGTCTGTATGGCCCAGGGAGATAAACACCTCCCTGGCTGAGTTTGCGTTAGTGGGAAGAAAGTACTCCCATCATTTTAAAGGTCAAGTCCATGCTTGGAGTAGCTCATCAGTATGACTGTATTGCATCCAGCATGGATGCTGCTTATAATCAGGAAGTCTGCATTGTCTACATTGCTATAAACCACATTAAAGTGTGTTGAAGATGAAGCAAACATTCTCCTTAGAGCAGCCATG
The DNA here is from genome assembly GCF_000696875.1 of Nestor notabilis. NCBI lineage: Eukaryota > Metazoa > Chordata > Aves > Psittaciformes > Psittacidae > Nestor > Nestor notabilis. Next base: position 5,480 of record NW_009927482.1, on the reverse strand, counting down.
ATTCATCTTGCTATCCAACAGTAAACAAAAGCTAAAGCAAGCCTAAGGCTACACAAACATTGGAAAAGAACTCTGTGTCACTTAAAGGCTGGGCTGGGCAGCAAAAGTATGAACACACAGAAACAGAGAGTTGACTGGAACCAGGGGAGAAACAGCTGACTAAGCTCAACAGTGCAACTTCACAAGAAAGCTTTGTTGAGGAAGCAGTTTATGCTCTGAAGCAAGCTGTCAGCTTTCCCATCTTCAGGGACACAGCACTTGATGCATTTTTGCATATGCCCTGAGTCATGGCAAAAGACTGCAGACATAGCCAAAGGGAAAG
>NW_009927482.1:0-5083 GCF_000696875.1 Nestor notabilis | reverse complement strand
GCTCTTCCTCTCCAGTTTTTAGTTTCCTGTAGTAGATCCACTCCTTCTCCAGGCTTGATGTAGACTCTTCCCGTGGTTCAGAGATTGACTTTTTTTTACAATAATATGTTGCTGAAGCAGATTCATCTCTGTAATACCAACATAAGGTTATTTCTGGTTATCTCTTGTTTGGCTTGAGATGAAGTTAGCAGCTAAGTTTTGGATTTCACTTATCTCAAGAGATTCAGCTACCAACCAGTGCAGCTGCAATCGCAACTGAGTGTAGACAGACTTTCTAAATAATGCAATAACCCCACCAAAACTCCCACTTTCTTTATATTATCCAGGTTCTAACAGTAAGAGAGAGAAGAATAGCATGCCTGAAGAATGATGAATGATATCTACCCCAGGACTTCTCACTCAAGGTCTTATCAAATCCCCTTTAGAACCAACTAGGTTGGAAAAGACCTTTAAGATCACCACATCCAAGCTTTACCCCAGGACTGCCAAGACCACCACTAAGCCTGTCACTAAGGGTCTCATCTACATGTTGTTTTGAACACTTCTCAGGACAGTGATTCCACCACTGTCCTGGGCAGCCTGTTCCAATGCTTGACAACCCTTTTGGTGAAGAAACTTTTCCTAATATCCAATCTAAACCTCCCCTTTGCTAAGAGTTGAGCTGAGAAACAGAGAGGATGAAGGGGAGTAGGGTGTGAGGAGGGCAGACAGGGCTGAAGAAGATAAGTTAGCTTTTCTTTAAAATAACACCATAAGTTCTTCTTCAGAACTTTTTTAATGTGAGAAAGTTTCTTTCCATCAGAACTCAAGAACGTGCAGTATACACACCTGTGCTCCACAGCAGCCACTACAAAGCCCTGAGAAGCCATCTCTATGCAAATAGCAGAATAGATGGTCCTGCAATCAAAATCACACCCTGGTGAGACACGTGCATAGGTCATTATTTCAGTTAGACTGCTCTTTAAACGTTGACCACACTATGTATGTGCTAGCCCCCATTCGGTATTTCTTCTGTTTGAATTTGCCAGCCAGCACAGCAGGCTTTTGTATGCCAGGCACCAAAGCCTGTTCGCAAAACCCTGTTACTGTTTTGCTATCTATACAGCAGGAAAAATGCAAATGATTTTAAGTAAGTATCACATATCACACTTTACATCTTCAAAGAGCTCTCCAAAAATCAACTAGCTAATCTTCACAACATGCTCATGGATTAGGAAATACCTTCACCCCTAAAATACACAGGGAAAACACAAACAAATACACCAACCCTGCTTTTATTTACTGCTGTTGATTTCAGTGGTACTGATACACAGCAGCCTGTTCAAATCTCTTTCAACACCACAGGGATCTCACCCCCCTACTGAAAATCTGTTCAGAACCATCCTTGGAGGCTGCTGTCTACATAGACAACAAAAATAATTTGTCAGCAAACTGTGGAATTACCGAAAAGCTCCAAGTCCATGGGAAAAAATGAGGAGTGGGTATTTTTCTCCCAGCTTAAAAGCAGCATTGGACTTTGCAGGACAGGTCACTGAACCTAGGCAAAAATCGAAGCATACGTCATTATTACTGAAAAGAGAGAATCTGGTGACTGCTGATTTTGTGGTGCTCATCTAAAGAAAAGGTACCAAATCTCATCCTTACAATACAGGAGACAGATGTGATTCTGAAAATACTTTCTACTTGGGAAAAGATACTTTCCTTCTCCTCCTCCCATCCACAGCCTAGCACAAACCCTACATATCTCTTAAACCCTATGAAAACAGATTTATATGAATAGGCACTCATCCAGTCTAGTTGGTATTCAGACCTTAGGATCTATCTGATCTTTGTATATCTACACATTTCCCTGTGGGATTTAAATCCCAACACATAGCTGCAGCTTACCCAAGCTCTTCCTAGAGCAAACTGCCCAGCCGCTCCTATTCAGAGCAGTCAGACACTGCAGGTCTGCCTGAGAACTGGGTCACATTCAGCATTGAGCCTCACTACATAAACCCATCCCAAAAAAACACACTTCTTCGAGAAAAGCTTCAGCAGTAACACAGGGCTCATGGAGCACTGAGGTGACAACCTGTGTACAATGCTCGTGCCCTTGCACTCGTCAAGGAATAAAACCAGAACCAGTCTTACCAACATAGTACTGGAATAGCCTTTCTCCTACAACTCGATACATGTTAAGGAAGTCAGAAAGTCCCTGATAGTATTCTTTATCTGGAATCCATGGTGCCTCCTCATTATCTGTGGCATTGCATGATGGATAATATAGGCGCAAGAAGCTTCCCTGGGAAGAAAAAGTAGAAGCATTTTTGCCAAGGGCTTCAGATGCAAGAATGACAGCTCAAGGGAATTCAAAGACACACATGAGAAAACGGCTATCCTATATAGGCTTTGATGCCAATCCTATGTCACTATCTTCTTGTCCCTGCAATAAAGTAGCATGGCACTACCTATTTGCTCCATTTCTGCATACTGCTGGATCTTTTCTTCTGCATTCCTCACTATGCCTTCCCTTCAGGGAATGGTATGATGCTGCAGTTTGATCAGTTTAACAGGGGTGACTGTATTCTCTTCACCTTTCCAGCTATTATTGACCCAATTCAGCTTGCTAAACTGGAGGGGAAAAAAAAGAACCCTCCTAGAAGTATATTTTTCCTCTAGGTTAGCAAGACAAATTTTACCCTGAGACTAGCTTCTGGAAGTGTGGTCCAGCAGAGGAGATGTGGGTAGACTCACAGGCATGATCTCAATGTGGCTATAGTATTGCTGGCTAAGCTGAGCAAAAGGTTGTTGGTAAAGCTCTTGGGCAGCTGCACAGCAAAGGAATGCAATATATGGTTCTTCCTCCTCATCCAGATGTTGACAAGTCTGTGGCGGTCCATCTTTCCAAACACAACTTTGTTAACCTCTGTTTTATCTGCCTCTGTTTCCTGCCACCAGTTTGGATCTTCTTTTACTGTCTGCACTCCAGGTCTTCCCGGAAACCACCCAAGCTTTCCACATTCACACGGACCTCCCACAGCCCCTTGGCCAGGATTTGCAGACAGCAGCAATGTGCCATGGCACAGCTCAAAGCAGGCCTCACGGCAGACAAACTGTGTGTAACTTGTATTCTTACTTCCCGCTTTGCAAGGAAACTTGTGACACTATTCACATTTACTGTCTTGCTGAAACTGCACTTTTGTTCTAACAAGTTAAGTCTAGGGACAAAACGAACACAAGCCTTGAACAAACTCTAGTTTCTTGAACACTAATTTATCAGTTTCATACATGACATGTACCAAAAGCTTGTTTAATGAAGCTTGATTCTATTTACTCATCAAACTTAAATCAATCTTTGACACAAAAGCCATTACAGAAGAAATTATCTTCATCCATACTGGCAGTGATATTAATTTGATCCCAGAATGATTCCAGTGGACTTCCCCAGGTGACTAACTGCTTACCAGAAAGGGGAAAAGGTTCATTACCTATACCTGAGAGAACTGTAATTATACAGATTGCTTACCTCAGAAAAACACACAGGCTGATTGCAAAGAGAAACTAATTGCTTATTTTATATTGGTATGGAGTAAGCTTAGTAAAGAAAAACATATGAATAAACACTACAGACTGATCACAAGTTTCACTGTACCTGGCTAGCCTGAGGAATAAAACCACAGTGTAGATGCAGGCATATTCTCATGGGAAAATTAAAAAGCAAGAGGATTTGGAATGGAAACCCATAAACAAGCTTATTAGCTGACTATTTACTGTCCCCATCTCCTTACCATGGCTTCTCTCTGCACTAACCACTTGCAGAATTGACATCCTGTTCTTTTACAGATAGACAAAACCCCAAGAACACACCTCATGCTTTCCCCTCCACCTGAAACCCTGCCTACCCTCATCACCCAGCCCTGCCAAATCCTGTTGGGATTTTTGTGATAACAGCTACAGTCTCAGAGCCTGTGTGTGGAGTCTCTGGAGGAGCCCAGGACAGAAGGGAGCAGTGGAGTGGACGGGAAGAATCCCATGGGTCCCAGGAGGACACAAGCTGGTCTGCATTATCTTGCCTAGGGGAGCCAGGAAGGTGAGGATGCTAGGAGGAGGGAGGGAGTAACCATGGGGGAAGCTTGCAGTTTACATCCATCTGGTAAAGGCCCAGTACACATGCTACACTGGGGAGGAGGACAGAAAGCTCAGTCATTCCTGCACACAGACAAGGCCTTCTGTTTGATTCATCTGTAAAACTACAGCAAGTCATTTCACTAACACTGTGGCTTAAATCCTAAGAAGGAAGAACCGCAAGCTTTACCTCAACTGCATTTTCTGTCATCAGGTCTGTACATCCAACCGAGTGTGGTCCCTTTCCTTTGGGGATCCTATAAAACTTCTCAGTGCTGCTGCTTCCTGGTTCCATTGGTGACTTTGCTGACAAACCTGGGGAAAAACACAAAGCAAATCAAGAGAGCGCAACGTCCTGTGTGACAGGTCACCTACCCTGACAAAAATGCAGTGCACTGAAGATGCAGGAATAGGAAATTAAAGGTTGAGCTGATACAAGAACCTGCTTATGAGAATCTGAGATCTGAAATCCCGAGTCACCAACCTGACCTGCTCTTCTGGGGAGTTTCCTTGGAGCAGTATCCTGAATCCCAAGGATCAGAGAATACCACGCACTGAACAGAAAGGCAGAGAGGAGTCCTCTGGCTGCGGACGCCGTGGCGGCACTCAGGCTGCCGAGGTGCTGCGGTGCGGAGCAGCAGCAGCCTCACTTCTTGGGCACAAAGGGGGAAGCGCAAGCTCAAGAGCAGCAAGTTTCAGTTGCGAAGGCAGTTGCCTCCCCACCAGCTCCAGCTTCGACCTGGAGCTGCTCCTCCTAGTCCGACCGGCAAAGAGGGGAGATTTCACGGCTCCTCGGTGAGCAAAACCAGCCTACGCATCGGGGTACAAGGATGTCACGGAGGAAACCCAACGCCGGAGCCATTCCTCCCGGAGGGATGATGAAGGCTGGATTTGATCATAGGAAAGAAAAGGCCTGTCCGTGCAGGGAAGGCTGTTGAGAAGCAGCCCCGTACCTGGGGTGACCCCTCGGAGCCAG
>NW_009927481.1:57288-71341 GCF_000696875.1 Nestor notabilis | reverse complement strand
CGGCTGGGCTTAAACCACGACAGTTTCTTTGCTTAAACCACGACAAGAGCTCACCAATTTGAGAGAGGATTTAATCTCAGAGTGTGGCTCTTTAATGAGAAGATACCTTTGTGTCCTGCATAATTACTTTGGGGTCAGCTCAGGTGGGGTTTTCAATAGCTCAGTGCTTGTACTACTCTCAGGTTTAGTTTTATTGAGAAACTTAAAACTTACCCCAGGCTAAAATGGGTAGTTTCCAACATCCCCGTAGCCAGTGTGAAAACAAGAGTCCAGTGTTGCTTAGAGTGTTTCATAATTTGGCAACTGTCAGCTGGAGTTTCTTGGATGAACCATTGAACTTTCCTCCTTCTCAGGTTCCCGGCTTTGCAGAGGGGGAATGGTGATGGTTTTGTACTACAAAGAAGCTTTTCTGAATTTTATTTAATGACTGGCATGTTTCAATATTCAGGGATGAAGTCTCACTTGAATTATTGGTTTGTGAGATTATTTTGTTTAGAATGGCGTGTGAAGAATTTCTTCACATATGTTTCATCTTCTCTTGGTATCCTTCATCTTCCTTGTTCATACATTCAAATGTAATTATAAGATATTCCTGTAGAGAATAAAAATTGTAAGTGGACTCTTTCAAGCCTTGCTTGACATTTGGGGAAGAAAGGGAGGCTCCTTTTGTCGCTTCTTGTGTTACTTTATTTGTACCGTAATGGTATTTGGCAGCTGCAGTTGTCGACACCGTTCTACTAGGAGCTGTACAAAATAAACACAAAAAACTTGATCCTTGCCCTTGTGGGTTTGCCAGTGTGAGACAGGACACTTTTGATGAATTGAGGTGGATGGATGGGGTGAGTCCTCAGAAACAGAGACAGCAGTTTCTGCACAAGAGGCAGCCGTCCAGCACACCAGCTGCCTAGCCACTGTCAGGACTTCTTTTATCTGCTCTGACAAAGTATGTTTTAAGGAGAAAAATGCGAAGGTATCATTGCTGCTGGCTCACCAGGAGCAATTCCAAAGCAAGGGAGAAAGGAAAAAGCTACTTGGTTGAGAACAAGAGGAGTAAATGCCAAGGCTGTGGTGACATGAGAGGGGGAGAAGCATTTGAAGGGGCAGACACTGACCTGCTGCTTTGTGTGATTGAGAAAGGGGACCCAGGGATGTGCAACGGAACAAAACAGCACGGTGGAAGGGACAGCCAGGAGATGTGATCCTCAGTGGGTGCTTGGAGCTGGGCTTGAGCAGATTGAGATGGCATTGATAAAGATGAGAGAGGGAAGGGAGGCGGGAATGAAGCTCTACAAGCAGTGTTAATGGGTGTATTTTTATTATGATATCCTATTTTTGCTCTAAATATAGTTGGTTGTAATCCATTTTGATAATCCAACACCCAACCCACACCCCAAACAATGATGGAATGATTCATTTCTTGGCTGGCACATAGTTCTGTTATAAAAAGATAACCTTCTAAAAATATTAACTAGAACAGTTAGGTACAATATTCTTCAGCCATGGAGTTCATTTTCAGATTCTGCCATATTTGCAGAATCTGAAAAAAAAACCCAAAAGGTTAAACCTTCAGGATATAATAATGCCTCCTACAATTTGCTGATTTCAGATCCATGCTTTGCTGCACACTTTTTTTACTTGCCCTGTGTGTGTATTTTTAATGATAGGCATGCTTCCAAGTAGCACTCAACTTCCTGCTTTCTCATTAAAGCAAAGGCTAAGGACAGATCAAGTGTTATGGTAAGAAGACTTGTGTCTTCTCACCATAACATTTGTCACAGGTAGAAAAGGAATCCAGAGAAAACCTATCCTGGTTTGATACTTACTCTTTCTGTTAGACCCTGAAAGATACTATTAGCTAAAGCATCATGCCTGTAGTTATCCAAAGGTATAATTGAGAATAATTTTACAGACTGTGTTCTTTTGTATTTAAAATTAATTAAATAAAAGTTATTTATTCATGCCTTTACCCTCACTAGAAGAAAGACCTCCGGTTACTTTTAACTAAGGTTCCCAGCCTTAATAGTTGTGCTGTAAGATGATCAATAGCCTGGTAATGGGCGAGCTCTCTCCCTCCATATGAGGTGAGAATATTACTATGGGTGTGCTCACTTTAACTCAGTACTGTGGGATGATAAACTACCTTTTAATAGAACATTAACATTAATCTAAACAAGATAAGTGGAGCAAAGCTTTGTACGAATAAGCTTGCTCAATTAAAACAGATGGTCTTCCATGCTGCATTCCATTATGTTAATAAAGCCTCCCTTGCATACCCACACACTTGCATGTGCTCGCGTGAGCTCTCCTCTTCTGGTTGCAAGCAGTGTGGTACATATAAATTTGCTTAGCTTTGTGCCGTAGTGCTTATTTTATCATCTTTTACTCAGAGAGCTCTTCAGAATTTCATATTTTTCAAATTATTTCTGAATGATTAACACAAGATCTTTACATTTTCTTCTAATTACGCGTCTGTCATTAATCTTCACTATTTCTTTTGCCCCAAGCATTTTAGAGAAGGTGGAGAGTGATGCGATTCAGCAATTAGAATCGGCTGTAAGCATGATTAAGGCTGTCTAAAATCAGGGGAGAAGAAAAAATCCAGACTGCAGCAACACTGAAGTGTAGTGTTAGCCAAAATTAATGATCAAACCTTGCATCCTAGCATCTTAGTGTTGTCTCAGGCAAAATGGCTTTACATTTGGAAGTAACACACAGTCACAATCTAATCACTATTTTTCCCCCAGACAAGCTTTTACTGTTCATTACTAGAAGAAACAGAGTTTTGTTGCTTCAATAATGATTTTTTTTTTTCCAGGGCTGAAACACACCAAGAGTCACGTGTATTAGGAGGCCCTAAGCTTTTCAGAATTTTTTTTAATTCCTTGCTTTAAAGAAACCTTTTAAGGAGGAATTCATCTCTAATGCAATTCTTTCAGCCCAAATCAGCTAAATTAAAACATGGTGTAAACAGACATGAATTCACCTCATGTCCCCACACCCTGCCTTGCTGCTAAAATGGAAAAGAATACGTCAGTATTTTATCTATCTAGAGGTAAGCAGAATAAATCACTGAATACTCTTCAGCTTATGTGTTCAGGCTCAGAGCTAGCAGGATGTAGCAATAGAATAAGTTAGTGCTTTCTCTTTTGCTTTTCCGTGGCATACTCTTTGCAGACTTGATCAACTTTTGGTCATTCGCCATTCAAACAGTGTCAGAAAACTGCCTAAACTCACAACTAATGGAGATAAACCCTGCTCAGGAGGCTGCAGTGTAGCTGCCTACCAGTCCTTTGGATGCTGGTTATTTAGAGCAGCCCTAAGCCTGCTATGTTTTGGTTGAGTCTTCTCTGTTCCCTTGTAGACTAGGTAGAGTTTCAAAAGATAAAGCAATGGTGTTTGTTTGCCAAGTTGACTTCATGAGTATGATCTGATGCAGCTGAGGACCTTCATCCTTCAGTCTTCCCTTTAGATATAAAAGTTAAAACCATACAATGGCATCTAATGCTAAATAGAACCAAGATTTTCAAGACTGTCACCACCAAGCATTGGGGCAAGAGGTTGGAGGGAACAGAAGCACTTTCTGTGGCTCTCCTGTGGGATGTTGAGTAGTAGATGCATAAAGTTCATTAATCCCTCAGTTGTTTTCCTGCTCCCTTTTAAATCAAAATGCCCCAAGTGCTTTTCCTGTACCCAGAAACAGAGAGGTGACTTTGGAAAGGAAGTAAACTGTTACTAAAATAATGGCCGCATGTCTGCTCTGTGTTTCAGGTGTGAATAACTTTTTGGGGAAATACTCTCTTGAAAGCCAGTCTGCCTGGCAGATGTCAATCTGGATTTGGGAAAGAAGATTATAGGGTGAACAGAGGTTATTAAGTATGGATGGTCACTGGCAACTGATCGATGGATATGTACACCACTGCTCAGTTCACTGTGACTTAAATGTAAATGAAATTTAATGTAAAATTATGTCTGATTGACAATTCATTAACTATGGTCTAAAGCCAGCTAACACGCTGGTGGGAGTGTTGGCTTTTTGTTTCTCAGGTTTCCGTGGCTGGCTTTTCCATAAACTAGAGGCTGAGACGTAGTTTGTAACTCAGAAATATCAGCTTTCCACTAAAGATAAATGAGCAGTAAATCACAGGAGAAAGGAGGAGGTGTTTTAGAAGTGAAAGGCTGTTTCAGAGGATAAGCTTTCTACCCTTAAAGCTCATAGAGTTTGTGAGATAAGGGTTAGCTCATGAAGAAATATCCATTTGGTTCCTAGTAATAGGAAATGCAGGGGCTTGGTGTGAGTCGTCAATCATTGTCAAAAACAAGCAGTACCACATGAGGACGAGAGGTGTGTGAAGTGAGCTGCAGAGCAGCATCTCACCGATTTCCCTTGCACCAACTGAGCGTAGCTGAACGGGATATTGGTCCTTTGCTGCTTAAGCAGCCAGAAATAACAGGGTAGAGGACTAACATATAATATCACTGCTCCGCAGGGGCATTCTGTAACACAAATACCCAAGGAGGAGGGCTGCCTAAACATATGACAGTGGTTTTAAGCAAGACAGTCTGTATTTTTCTTTCTGAAACTACTCGTTGGGGGCATCTTCCCCAGATGGTGGCATTCCTCCACGCTACCTTCTCATTTTACAGCATCAGACTCTTTGGTGCTCAAGGAAATAAGCAGCTGTCAAGCCAAGCATGCTGCAGATAGGTGCCACGGAGGTGTCCCGGCTGCCTGCACATGCCTAAGCTTGAGCACAAAAATAATCAAGGCTACATATTCCAGTAGTGAAATATAGGATATTTTTAAAATCCCAGGACCCTGATATTTCATACAGACAAGATAAAGTTGTTAATATATCATGGAGCATGAATCAGAAGGGCTCATTGAAGTTCGTATCCACTTTTGGACAGTTTTCAGTAACAAATTCGGATGACAGAGTGTGGTCTTTTGCTAGTATTTACACGCAGGGAAAAGAAAATACTTCTTTGTTTTGGCAACCACATTCCAGACAGTGATACGTCCTTAGTACCAGACTACTTATCAGAAATTTTTGGGTATTAAAGTAATCATAGGAACAACTGGGAGAGCAATAACATCTCTCTTCAGAAAAAATGAGGGGAGTGGCTGGTGAAGTTTTAAAGGCATTTATCTTTACAGAGCAGAAATGGTTTCATATTGGAGCTGCAGAGGATTCCTCAGGCTTAGTTCTTCTTTTCTTTCCTGTTTTTTCTTGTTACTTTTTCTGTTTACCCAACAGACTGAGTTGTCATACTTTTAAAGGTCAGAAATGTCATTAAAACTGTATCAATTATGGACTGAGTAATATTTTTCTTGTTTCTTATTTCAACTTTTTCCAAGTTTTGATTAAAAGAAAAAAAAAAAAAGGTAGAAGATGGTTAATTTAGTAGACATTTTGGGGACCATTTTGGTTGTTTGATTCAGGGATAGCCCCTGGTAATAGATATGAAATTGCTGGTTGATGTACTTTATATTGTCACTGCAGGTATGGAACAGGAGGGAAATTTAGAACAGGGAAAATTCTTCATAAAACCTGTGCCAAAATCCAACATATAATCTGTTAGTAGGTCAATTCACTCCTAATGTTATAGACACTAAGGGCAAAAAAGAAGCAAAATTTCCCTTGTAGGCTGAGTCAATAGTATGAGCCATCCCTATACATAAATATTTTATTGGTTTAATGAAGTCTATTCATGGAAGCAGATTTTATAGAATATTCTGCTTTTTCTATAAAGGGAGTCTTTTTTGTTGTTGTTATTTGGATGGTTGCTTGGCCTTTTTATTCTTCCTTATCAGATAGTTAAAAGTCACGTGATTAATGAACAACTTGAATTATTTGGTAAAAACTGAGATAAACAAGTGTTCTTCCTCTCTTTGCATATTAGCTTAAATTGAGGCCTGCTGAATAATTAAATAGTACGAATTAAAACTTATAGCACTGCAGTATAAATGAATGCATACATGTTCTGTGAAAAGGTTTATTTTAGGAGTTGGAATAAACGTGAAGGTGGAATTTCATCATGTTACTAAGAAAGTGTTTACACTGAGCTAGACATTACTGACAGCAGTAGCTGACAGTCCTTACTGAGCCCTGGTCTTGGGAAAAACTGCAAATGTGTGATTAAAAGTGTTGAAATGGTGCTACTCCTGTTGGTAACAGTAACAGCCAACTCAGTGTCCTACGGTCAGTGCCAAATGCTCGCTCATATCCGTAAGGAGAGGATGAGTCTCCAGCTCAGGTGTCTTCATCACTCTGTGGTGCCTACTGGTAACTTGGGATCGATGTATCTTTAGGCTGTTTTATACAGTGTGTAGTTTGTAAAAGAAGTGGGAATCAAGGTTTGGTCGGGCTTTCTTTGATACCATTCATCACACTCGTTTAACCTTTAAAATACATCAGCCAGTCGATGCTTCTTTTTCAACCGATCAATACATAAATAAATAAAAAATTAAATGACAACCTTATAGCTGGCTTTTATGTCTACAAATGGCCTGACTTTTTGATGTCAGCTTGAAATTCTCACAATTGATCTGATCTGAAAGGGGAGAGACAGCACGATGATGGGCAGTACCAGGAAAACTTGGAATATGTTATATTTTAATCATGTTTCCTCTAGCAATCACTTCAGAATGATAAGTAGTGGATGTCAGTGTGGATTTGGAAGAAAAGAAGGTATCTGTTTACATGCAAAACTTTTTAATTAAAAAGCAGGTACAGAGACAAGGGGTACCTTACATTCATATTACTCCACCTGGTTACTGGTGAGCAGAGGAGGGTTCAACACACAAGTCTTGCTGTGTGCTGACATTGGGGTGAGGGAAACTCAGCTATCAGCCCTTTTTGCTTTCCAATTTTAGCAATTCAGACATCTGTAGCAATTTCTGTTTTCTATCATACTCCCAGAAATTCTGTACCATAAGTAGGACAGGATTTCTACATAACTGCTTGAACCTGAGCTGCCCAGTCAGTGCATTGGGCTTGGGGAGAGGAGGGCTGCTGCTCCTCGTGGAGGGCATTTGTGTGGGACCACTAAACATTTTCAGAAGACTCAATCATTTATGGAAGCATTATGACATTTCTAGAAATAGATTTCAGTCATTTTGTAAGATCAGAAAAAAGGTTGGTTGGGTTTGCCACGTCCTTTGTTTTTTACAGAGTTAGTTTTGATGGATGAAGTGATGGCAGAGGGTTCTGAGGTTTGCAAGCGGTGTTTATTTATTGCATTGTATGTTCTTTTATGGTGGTAGCTATTCAACCATACAAATTAAAAAGTCACTTCTGAATCAACTTTGAAAGATCAAGAAAGATCAAGAGCTTCATCAGAAAAAAAACGTAGGCAAGAAACATCTCCATATGAAAACTTCGAACTGTTGCATTCCTGACTGTGTTTGTCTTACCCAGGAGACAGAGAGTGTTTCATTCTTCAGGCACAGCCTGAATCTGTCTCTTCTGCTGAGGACATGACATCTTAGAGAGGTTCTTTAGAATATCAACACCTGACCATTGAAACTGGCTCAGCAGCCCCAAGAGACAGGCAGAGGGGTGCAATAATGAGTGAGTTTTATTTGTAACCAGACTCGTTAATATGAGGAGCAATAGTCAGTTATTGTAATAAAAAGCTATTTCTTCAGTCTCGCCCTATTCAGGAAATCAAGTAAAGGCTTGCTTGCTAAGCAGTGGTTTCAGTGGTACTTTTTTGCTTCCTAAAAATTCAGCAGAGATTTCCTTAATAAAGGTGATATGCATATTTTTAAGTATATTTTTGTACTATTTTTAGAGAGGGCTTTTGGTCTGCAGTTTGTGGCATAGAAAAACATCTAGATGGGTAAAATAAATACAAATGTAATGGTTACAAGATCTACTCATAATTAAAATCTAAGGGGAGAGAAGACATGAAATAAATCAGAGTTGATATGAACCAGATGTTGTGTATTTTGGGCAGTGGTGGAACTCCATGTGGCTCTCGGAGATCAGGCTGATGCTTTGTGGACAATAAATTATGCTTTTGTAACAGCATATGCTTGCCTGTGTGTCTTGTGCCAGAATTCACACACCTCTGTCATTTGCTGCTCTTCAGCTTAAAGGTGGCCTCCTTTTAGCCTTCTGCAGTTGGGTAGTTTATGCAGCTTGGTAGTTTTAAAAAGCTTTAAAATGGAGGAAGAAAGGATTTGTTTTCTGCGAGAGCGAATCTGCAGAGGTAGTGGGATGCTGCTGTGAAGAATCACATCCTGCTTCAAAGGGATGTGCCATTGTTGTAAGCGTTTCTCAAAAACAGTTCTGTTTTAAAAAGCAAAGTGGAAAAAAAAAGATGTGATATATCAAGGCTGATGCTATCTGCGCTCAGGAGCAATTTGATCATAACCCTCTTTATATCCGTCTCTACCTCTGCCTGAAGTTCCCTGCCTTAAAATGAATTTGTTCCTGAGACTACTCACTGGGGTAATCTAAACTAGTCTTTGCTATCAGCGACACATGTATAATGACATTTTACTGCTTGTCTTATCCAGCATGTCTGAGGAATCCTACTGCTAATTGTTGTCTTATCAGCTGCCCACGCAGCCCTGGGGGAAGATGTTGGATCCGGGGCTCATACTGTGAGTGTGGGAGATGCATCCCTCTTGTGGGACCTCCTGCTTCCCGGTCCCCTCTCAATATGTGTGGGGAAACAGAAGCCAAGGTGGGCTCTGACCAACCGATAGTTCTGCAGGTGGAATGCTACCGATAGGTGGTAAATTGCAAATTATACTGCAGCAAGTCAGTGTTTTCCTTTTGGATTCTGGGTTTTGTGTGCTTTTGGAAAGCATTTGGCAGCCACAGCAAGTATGTTTACAAAAAGAGCAGAACTGGTAAAGTTCAGGTTCGTGTTTGGATTCAGCCCCAGCAAACTGAAGCTGAAGCTGTGCCAGACGTTTGAAGCTGCCAGACGACAGTTCATCTCAAATAGAAAGCTGAAGAGGGGGAAAGAAATTTGTCAAATGTATTCCATGTGGAATTTCAGGCAATTTAATTTGATTCACTACACTCTGAAATGTCTTGGACTTCCCTATTGTTTCTTTGCTTTAACACTAAATTTGATACCTTCTGGGATCGTCGGTGCTTTGTGCTGCATTTGTCACGTTCTCTAATTTACTGGCGTTAGTCTCTCTCTCTGTTTTAATTGACAGTGCTGAGCCCTGCCAAAAGCACTCTGTTAAATTTAAGGTTGCTAGTTGAATCCTGAGTTCATTCTTTAGGCGAGAGTGCTGCCTTCTGTTGGAGACCACTGTAGTAAGAAGGGGCAGAGGGCATGAACATGAAAGAGGAAGGGGAAAATTACAATAAACCTCATTCCTGTGCCTCTGGTGGAAGCATCAGCAGCTGCACCATGGCTGTGGGGATGCAGTTATCAGGACATGGCCCGTTCAAGGATGGTTGCAGGGGCCAGGAACTTCATTTTTATTCAGCGATGACCAACACCAGAGAGCATGGAGATGGGTTTTATTGTGGGTTTGCTTTTCCAGTTCATTTCCTGCTTTGTGGGTGAATTTCCTGTGAGTTCAGTGGACACTGGGGCCCAGCACAGGATGCTATGGCTCTGCAGCAATGCAGCTCTGCCATCTCTCAACTTGCCCGGTTTGTGCAGCTTGGGCATTGAGGCCACTTTTTCTTCTGCTCCCTCTGACCAAGTGCCAGAAACAGAACCCAGAGCCTCCATCTGTAAATAAAATTCTGTGAATCTGTCTAAGAATCAAAGCAGTTGAGCCCAGCAGGTACCAAGCTGGTTTATTCTACTTAATTTTAATTTCTCTTGCAGCTTGAAGAGACTTGTGTAGGTTATAGCTGAAGGTAAGGGCTGCAGCTGCTTTTTGTGCAGGCAGACGAGCAGAGGTGCACAGCAGCTGCAAGTTAAATATAGCTACCCTACCTTGATTCCTATAGGTAACAGAATTTTCCATTTCGAGTATTCTTGCTTGAAACATCTATTCATTTACTGCATTGTGATTTCATTCTCTGGGTCAGTGCATGTTTGCTCCTGAGCCAGGCTAAGGAAGACGAGAACAGTCAAGCCCAAAGTTGTCAGTGTTTACACGCAAGTCAAGTCTGTGAAGAGTTCAGTGCCTTTACTGGTGTGTCTGATTTTTTTTCCCCATGACATGTGCAGTCTCTGTTTCAAGGTGTTGAGAGTTTGTTTGTTTTGAAGAGTGTGAGGAGAGAGGAGCCTGAGGCTATCTGACATGGCTACGATTGGACCATCTCTTTCAACTTCTTTTCCTAGGACAAAAATGGCCTGTGCTCACTTTTTCTTACCCCCTCCCTAAAATCTTCCTGCAGCTCCCTGTGTCTTGCAAATGCAGTTCTGGCAAGTTGAAAAGAGATCTGTCACAGGGAGGAAGAAGCCCCAGGGCTGGCAGGTCACCATCGGTGGGGCAGTGGGAGCTGGCAGGGTGGCTGTGGTTGTGCAGGAGTTGTATGTGCTTGCCTGCTTCCCACCTCTGCTCTGGATGTAGGGATGTTCCCAGTATCTGCAGGGCGAGGCTCTCTGCTCTGCCCAGGAGTGCTGGGGAGAAGGTGCTTGGTGCAGCACACCCAGGGTTTCCCTCAAATACAGCCCCAGCCTCCCAATAGCTTCTCCCAGGGATGCTCCAGCCAACAGATAAGATGGGCGAGCAGCTGTTGTAACCTACAGCTTGCCCTGCAGTTATATAGGTTCCTCCCATTATCCCATTAAGCTACCCTACAATCTATAGTTTCGTCCTCAAGAAATGCATAGTGATGTTTAAAATCTTCTCCTGTGTCGGTAATTTGACAAACATGAGAGTGTTGTGGAAATCATTATTGCTAAGGGTAAAACCTCCAAATGAAGTGCCCTGGGATTATTTTACTCTGTGCTGTAGTAATAATAATTAATACACATCCTACTGCAGGTAACTGCCACAACTTGCACTTTGCTCTGAAGCTGAGAAACTCATTGATTAATCTATGCGGTCAATCAGTCCATCTCATTTGGAGAGTTAATCTTAGAAAGCCTGTGCACCAGACCAAGAGTGAAACAGGTTTATTTACTGCTGCTTAATCAGAGAACCCAAACTCTCCTGTAGAGTGGTGAGAGGTTTGTTGCTACTTAGCCTTTAATTGCGAAATGATCTCATTAGTGCCATAGTGAATGTCAGTACTGTCCTACAGATGCATGGAATTTAGAGAAGAAGAAAGGACAAAAATGGTTGCCTGTGAAATCTGAGCATTGGCCAAAAAGTGTGGTGCAGTTGGTGTCTGCAAGATTGCCCAAACCAAGCTTCTCTTTATTAGCCTTTTAATCAAAAGTGAAAACATCAGGTCCACATCCCAGTAGCTTTTGGTCAACCTTACTGTTAAGAACAGAGGAGGGCTGCCATAGTGAAACTGTTGTGAAAGGATTTTTGTCCAAGGGTAAAGATGTCTATTGAAAACAAGAATGGAAGACAACAGCATAGTTACCATGGCATTCACTGAAGAAAAGGGTAGTCCTCTGAGTTACCCCAGCTTGGAGTGCTTCTTTGCAGGGGACTTAAGATCATATTCATGTCCTTCTTTCTGGCCTCTGGCATCAGTCCCTGGCTCATTTGTTAGTTAATCATTTCTGAAATGTCTCAGTAGGATAAAGGGATCCCAAACAGGCAATGAAACCCCGATTAAAGCAATTGTTGCCAATGCCGGTGCTGGAAACCCAGAGGTGAGGTTGCAGACCCATGGAAAAGCCCTGAGCATAAAAATGTGGAAAACACTGACAAAGGTCTCAAATGTGGGGTGCTAATAGATGCAAGTTCATGTTCCTGTGCTGAAGAAAAGGCTTGAATGTGAGTTTCACATCATGCATATCCAATTCAAACTCACTGCCCTTTGAAATCTGGGTCGTATCTCTCTGCCTTTGTCATAGGAAGCTTCTGGCTTGGATTTAGAAAATTGGAGATGAAAAGACTACTCTTATCCCAGTGCTAAATACCAGGAAGAAAATAGATGGGAATATTCCCTTTACTAATACTTGTTTCTAATCAGATAAAAATAAGTGACAGTGTAGGAAGAATCCCTCTTCTAACTGCCAGAACATGTCGATTTATCAAATTTTTCCACTGTTGCTCTTTTTTGAGCTAGCCTCAGAGCTGACAGTGTATGTTTTACAGTGCAGCAAGGTAGATTGATTGATCCTAAATAGAAAAGCCTTTGGGGTCTCAAGCTGATGTTTTAGCTTTGGAAAAAAACCAAGTAAAGCATGTTAATGTAGAGAAAGGAGCCTGGTTTAATTGGACCAACTCCTGGCTTGCTGAAAATTAATGGCTGGCTGGCTGTTGCCAGAGTGATTCATCTTTTCTATCATGTTCTACAGTCCTTCTCTCCAGGGGTCTGTACTCCCCTCCAATTCCAATACCAAAAGTGAAATACGCTTCTTTGTTTTTTACTTACTTAAAAACGTATTTTAGTTAGATTGCCTTCCAGTAAATGAAAAATAGCACTGGTGGGAATATGAAGGAGGCAAGGCATTGTCTGGGAATTGGGTTTTGTTTACTGTAGGGCTGGGTTTTGTTTCGTTTGAATGGGATTTAGATCTTTTTTTAATGTACTCTTAACTCCTCATTGTTACTGGCTGCCTGTACAGATGACAGAACGACTTTCTAAAGGATCCTGATTTCACTGTGTTGAACTGTATTGTTCCTTTTCTTTTCATCTGGCCATGGAAACAGAAACCCTGAGTATGCAAGAGCTGTTACAAGTGAATATAAAGCTGGAGAAGGTGTTGAAGGCATTTAGGTGACTCTGGAAATGAAAAGATGAATTTTCCATGTAGCTTTATCAAGTCCACAAAAATACTTTATTTATTTTTAATAAATGCCTTGTGCATGACAAGGCTTGCCCTTTTCCCCATAAAACCTGTTGGAAGCAGTCTTGGCTTTGTGAAAACGAAACCGCCTGTGGATGAACATGAGGTGGTTAGGAGTTCAGTAGTGTGTGCCCAAAACCTACATGGATAATTTGATTATGGAGCTTTGGAATTTAAAGTGGGGAAATCCAAAATGTATTCTTAAATGTAAAATACTTTTATATGCAATTTTTTTTTCCTGCTGGAGGTGGATTGCTACTCGTTTGCTGATTCAGAGGAATCACCAGTTGACTAGCACATGGTGTCCTTCTTAACAAGCATATAATAAGTTAGAAATGCCATGAATGTTGTGTTACTGCATATTCTGTATAGGAGGGTTCACTGCAACTGAAGATTACAAGATGATAAATAAAGAAAGATTTGTTTAACATAATTACATATGGTAAATTGTTATGGTAATTATTATTATTATTCCAATAAGGCAAATATTAGCAGTCATAGCTCAGAGATCATAAATAATGCACTGGGAAATTGGATGTAATGTTTCACATTGACCCGAGATACGGAAAATTGGGAAAATTGCATCAGATTTCTGTACCATTAATTGCAAGAAAATAACATTAAGAACATGCTAAACCATGTTAACTATTTTCAGCAGATGACAGACTGTGGGGCAGTTCATTAGTTCTCCTAAATCATTCATTATTTTTGGGTTTTACTCTGAAAACACTTAATGGATAATCAATGCTTTGTGAAGCTGAGGGTCTGGGCATACCCATTTTCATACATGTCCATATACCAACCAACATACATCCATTCATCTCCAACTCTTTTTTGTATCAAAGCATTTTCTTAAACTGTATATGCTTAAACTTGATCACCAGGGATATGTTTATTAGACTCTGAAGGAGCTGTGTGAATTGCTGGTTTTTTACCAGTTTGGTTCTCCCTCAGTGCTATAAATATTAAATAAAGACACCGAGAGTTTATTAATGTAATATTTTCTTTATAGGGACATGCTTGAAAAGGTAAACTATTAAATTAGTAATGGGAGAATGAAAATTACACATTGTTTCTGTCAGGTTTTGCAGGCATCATTTTTTCCTATTCACATGGGGTTTTTTTTCTTGTACAGAAAGAGAGGGGCTCTGAGTGTTTTATTACCTGCAAGAAATAAATCTGGTTGTGTATTGTACCATAGTGT
>NW_009927481.1:18709-57275 GCF_000696875.1 Nestor notabilis | reverse complement strand
TATAGGATTTTGGACTTATATGTAGCATTGTGTGTAATGGCTCAGGTCAGTTTTTGTTTCCACTAAACACTGGAACAGCAACATTTCTGGATTCTTTCAGAGTGGTCAGGAGCCTGTAGTAGCTGGACACATTCATTCTTTCAGCACAAGAGAAAAAAATCTTGCCTTCCTTTCAGCACTGGCCTTTTGTAGACAAGATACTTTAGTCCCAGAACTCCACCATGTGTTTGCATTTGTTCATAGGACTCCATTTTACAAAATGATTGCAATAATAAGTTGTGTGATATTTCTTAATTTTTTAACCCAATGCTGATTTGGAAACATACCAGCAGTTTGTAGGAATAAGAATCTGCCTCTCTTTGCTTTTTGAAGTGCCTGTAACAGTCTATTTTCCCCATTTAATATTCTTTGTTCTTGTTAACTTGCATGTGGGTGATGGAGACAGCATCATCTGGCAGTTTGAATGAGAAGCGAGGAGACTGAATTTCAGGATTCAGATCCCAGCTTTGCTGGGGATTTCCAGTGTGGCCGTGGGGAACTCACTGACTGCAGGTGATTCCCACTAGTGTGAAACATTTTTCTCATGGAACCGCAGAGGAATTGCATGAATATAAAGAAAGGTGCTTGCTAATGTGGCTATGTAGAAGTTTATACTACATACTTACTTTCCCAACTAAATGAAGCTTCCCAATGAGACAAGCGTGTCCTTGTTCACATGAGGACTTAATGGAGGAATCCGTTTGCAACAGTCTAATGCACTCACAGGTATATGTACCTTCCCTTGGTTAACAGAGTGGTTTCATGTCTGTGCTTAGTCATGGATTCCTATCCACTAAGGAGCTGGGTTTTTTGATTTCTGGTGTGGTGCATGCAGGGGAATGCTGGCCAGGACTGCCACCCCCCTGCAGAAACCAGAGAAGATGGATGAGTGCAGACATAAGGGAGCACTGGGCCAGAAGTGCCAGGACATGAATACAAGTGATTTGCTAAAGATCACACAAAAGGGACATTTCCATATGTGCTCAGGACTCTGCAGGTTACCTGAACATCTGAAATTTCTCGAGGTTACAGTTAAGCCATCCTCATCTTAACGGTGTTCGCAGAAGTGGTGTGAGGGGTGGATTTGGCAGCTTAGGTTTATCACAGCCACGCTGGAGTGAAGGGAGCTGTTCAAGAGACACAACTTGAAAAGCAGATATGATCCCACTGTAAATAGTGGTGAGTGTTTGCTGCTTTGAAGTTCACTGGGAAAGAAACATCTGTGCAGCAGTAATCCACAAAACCACAGTGAAAAACAGAGTCCTGAAGGGACCTGTATCCTGAACTAAGGGATGATGTCCCGCCAGGGGGTATATCCTAATAAATAAGTATTATCCCTCCTGCTTTTCCAGCCCTGTGCAGCTTGCCGGAGGGGGCACTTTTTAATGGACTAGGAGAAGTTAAAGGAGAATCCAGAAGGGTAAGGCTTAAAGCGAATTCTTTGGTTTATACCATTTATAGTCCTATTAAATTCAATATATTTCTCAGACTTTTGGGGGGCAAGGAAGTTCAGTGTATTCGTACATCTTTCAAGATCCTTGCTTGATCATCTGACTCTGTCCAGCTAGCTTAACAAGCTAAATAATAAAAGGGAACAATGCAAAACTTGTTGGATTTTTTTCCGCCCTGTGTCTTTTTTGAAGAATGAAGAAAAATACCTTTTTTTCCCCTCAGATGCGCAGCAGTTTGCTGCAGACTCCTGCAGCTTTTCCGCCCATCACTCAATACCTGTTTCAACATATCATTTTGTCTTACTTCCTGCTTTCATAGCGAAGCAATTAAAAATGATGAGGGTAAAGGGTTAAACCTAAAAGACTGCTAATGAGGGTGCCTTCTCGGTTTTCTTTTCATGAGGCATTTGATGCTGTTTTCAGCATAAGCTTTCGATAAGCATCACTGAACATTTTTCCAGCACATATTTAAAAAAAAAGTGGGGTTTTTACCATCCTGCAGAAATGATAGATGTGTGGCTCTGCTGTTTATCTGAAACCCTAATTACTGATGCTGCAGCTTTTGAATGTTAAATTCATGCAGTGTTCTTTAGACTTCAGACCGGTCAAAGAAAAGATGGATTTGTGTCCACAGAGAGTTCCAAGTCTAGTAAACAGAGCCAATATTTGTTTGCTTATTTATTAAATTATTTTAAAGTCAGGAGTTGTATCAACTGCAGATGATGTAGACTTAGAGCTTTCCAAAGGAGAAAAAGGAAAAGAAAAAGTTTGCTGCCACTCAATGAAATTTTAATTTCTGTTTCCATGAGAGCAAAGAGTAGAAGTAAGAGGTGGAATCTGAAAATACAGAGATCTCCTTTCCTTGAGCTATGTTATTTATTATAGAACAATGGTTTGATTTTTTTCCCAAATCTATACTCATATATTTGGAAAAATATCATGTGTATATATATGTATTTTAATGTATATGTACAATGTGTGTATGTATATATAGACATATATGTACAGCAGTGCATCTCAGTAGTTACATAACATCCCAAGGACTCATTTTCAGAGCTCAGCAAGGACGATGAGCACAGGATTCTTAATAAGAGTCCTTGCAGCATGCGATGAAAGTGTGAACAGTTCATCTACACTGTGTTGCAGATGTGTTTTCTATGCTGTGTATAAACAGTGCCTACAGCACCAGCTCCACCTGACAGCCGTGAGCATGGTGATCCTTAAACTTCAGCCCTGATGAGTTTCTGTATCATTTCCCCTGTGTGGTTGAGATCTTCTGCAAAGCCACTTTGGTGAGCCATGGCTTGATGCTGCTGTTCAGGAAGGAAATGCTATGGAATCCCTGTGTCCTTGAAGCATTTTTGTGCCTGCAGCTCGTAAGGACTCTTCAAAGAGGAGCTGGCTGTGTTAATTCATCGCTGAGCATCCATCCACCTGTGCTACCTGTGCAGAGCAGAGATGGTGCTTGTTTAAAAAATCAGACAATTCCTCTCAGGATTTTCTCTGTCTCCAGTCAAGTTTGTTTTAAACTAATGGAAGTAATTAGCGAGTCACAGAGGGACTTCGTCTGAGAGGTAGCCATTTTTAGATAATGGAGCATAAAAGTCGACACAGTGACATATGACACCAGAGCAGCATATTGGAGCCACGTGCTGTGTCTTAAGCAGATGTTTAAGTACTTTGAGTACTGAAATCACTACGTACACGTATAGGAGGGGATTTAGTCTTTTTTTTTCCCTCTCAGACTGCTAGTACACTGTAGGGCTTTCTTTTAATCTCAGTAAAATCAAAGTAAGTTCTGAATTGTCTTTAATGTGCAGTCATTATCACTCCTTTCTCTCTTCAGGTATCTTTTTGTATATGATCTC
Source organism: Nestor notabilis (assembly GCF_000696875.1). Classification (NCBI taxonomy): domain Eukaryota; kingdom Metazoa; phylum Chordata; class Aves; order Psittaciformes; family Psittacidae; genus Nestor; species Nestor notabilis. Next base: position 53,917 of record NW_009927481.1, on the reverse strand, counting down.
TGGGTACTTCTGGAGGTATAAATGGAACTTGCTTTTTCCATTGCCATTACGTAGCAGAGGACTGCAATAACACACGAGATGATGTGCCTTCTTCCTAACATCCCTGGCAGTGTTCAAGGTTGGACAGAGCCTTGGACGACATGGTGTAGGGTGAGGTATCCCTGCCTGTGGCAGGGGGGTTGGAGCTAGATGATCTTAAGGTCCTTTCCAGCCCAAACCATTCTATTGTTCTGTGGTGTGGAGCTGGAAATAAATAATGTATTGGCAGCGAAGCACTTGATGTGTTCACACATATTTATTGTAGCCGTGAATGCAAGGGAGATCTGCAGAAGTTCCTGAGAGATGAAGGAGATCTTGCCGCAGGGTGGTCCCTACTAGGCATGTGAGGTTTCTCCATTAGCAGCACCAGCTGCCCTGTGGGTCTCTGAGGCAGTCCTGGTTTCTCCAGGTGTGCAGCATTGGTTCTTGTTGGTGCCACTAAACCGTGTGTGTGTTTAACCTCAGTCAGTGCTTTCATGAATTTTTATTTTTCAGACTAGTCTGAAAACTGTGTCTTTAGCAAGCAGGGCCTGGCTTGGGTCTGAGAACTGACTGGGGATTGCCCGTGTGGTTGGATTGATGGTGGCACCACAGAGTTTTGGAGTTAGCATTGACCATGCAGTGTCCCCAGCAGGCCATTGAGAAGCGAAAGCTCATCTGAGGAAGTAAGAAATTTTGGCTGTTAGGAGATGAGCTGTTGTGTGCTGGTTGACCTCAAGGCCAGAGCCTTGGCTGGTAGCCCTCAGCACCAGCTGGGTTTGGGTGGGATGGCTCGCATGCTGCATGGCACATGGCACCTTGAGAAGGGCCTGAGCCCTAAATAAATATGTAACATGGAAAGCCTTTGTAAGATGTATACGTAAGTGACAAGACACATGACATGATCACAGTTATTGAGAGGTGCAGTTTGGTGAAGAAGGGAATGGATTTTCCCTTCCTCCACTGCAGCATGCTCCTCATTTCTCTGTCTTGCGATGTCTCTGGGGGATGTAGCAGGAGGACTGGTTGAGCAGTTTCCTGGCTGCTTTTTCCTTTTGCCTGTGCCATTCCTTGGATATTTTTACTCCAATCCAGATTATTCCCTGATTGGGCTCAAAGCAGCGCTGCAGAAGCAGTCAGCTGTGGTATGGGGAAAGGGTTGGGGTGAAACTGGCTCAGGAGCAACACGCTCCTGGATTGCCACTGCATCCCTTCTCCTCCCACAACAGCCAGTCTAGGTAGGGCTCATCTGACCTAGTCTTGTGCAAAAATTAAGCATCAGCCAGCAGGTTTTCCTTGTCTTGGGGCAGGCTGGGAGCATCACTGCTGAGCACTCAGGAGCCACAGCATGAGAGCCCCAGTAACAATCCAAGCTGGAAAGCTATATATCCATTCTCACTCACTTGAGATGTTTTTATGGGTACAATATGTTTTCCTTCACCACATGTGTGTGGATTACTCCAATGGCAGAAAGCATTTTGTTTCCTGTGTGATTAGCTGCAGGTTCCATTTCCATCAGATTTGTCAATTTTGTCATATAATAGGCTTTTTTTCAGCCTAATGTATGTGACATGTTTCATGATGCCAATAAAAACAGTTTTCAAACTAGGCTGTGAAAGAATTTGACCAAAAAATCACCGAAAATAAATATACCAGCAACTGGGAAGCTTTGATCTGACAGTGCAGGCTTCTAAATCACACATTGTGGTTTGTGAAGCAAAGTTTTATGGTTCCTCTTTGCAGTAGCTGTAACATGTGGAGGGGTCGCCCAGGGTGGGATTGTAGCTGTGGCTGGGGGGGAGGGGTCTGGTTCCAGCAGCAGATGCGTTTTGCAAACCAATTTAAATTTTTTTTTCTTTATTTAATTTTCTTTTTGGTTTTATATTTCTGATAATGGAATTGTTATGGGCTTTTGAATTTCAGTTAAGAATGTGCAAATAGGCTATCCGGTAAGTAGGTTATTGAAGGGTTAGGGAAATGGAGAACATTCCGTGCAAAAAAATACCCACAGTGTGGGTAATAGACTCCAGTCGAATTTAAAAGATAATGGCGACAAGGGAGAAATCCACTTGTAGAAATGGGGAACAGCTGTGTTTGAGATCTAATGAAACTGTATCAAATACTTTAAAAATGGCTTACAACTTCTTCCCTGGGGAATGGAGATAAAGCACAAGAGCGCTTCTGAAAGGTCGAAGAAACAGTTAAATCATTTCCTTGATGGTTATTAGAGATATAGAAGACATCAGTGAAAATTAAATGTCTGAAACTTGTATTTGATTGCTTTCCTTATCACGCCAATCTCACACGTTTCTTCCATCTCTTACTCTCTATTCTAGTAAAATTTAATAACTGTGCTGGTAACAAGGGAGTTCGATACGAAACCAACAGCCTGGACTTCAAGGTGAGGGCGGATGGGACCATGTATGCTGCCCATCAAGTGCAAATGTCCTCAAAGCAGCGGATCCTGATGGTGACCGCGTGGGATCCCCAGACCCTGGGCAGATGGGATGCGATTGTCAGGCTTCTCGTGGCAGAGAAGTTGCAGCACAATGGGCACAAGGTAAGAAGTTTTCAAAGCTTTCTTTCATTCTTCCTTTGCCTGTGTTCCTCAAACATTTAGAAGTTACATGAGGCGTTGGATTGTGTTCCCTGGCCTGTGCTTCCCAAGGAAGCACAGGTCAACCATGAACAGCATCAAATTTCTTGCAAATGATCCTTGAATCTCTCTGACAGAAATTATTTAAGGTCACCAGTGCGAAAAGTGTTTTTTGAGTTCATGCTTTAGTATTTTTGAACGACTGCTTGGCTCTGTTAGATACCACAGGTTATATACCTTGTGTTTGCATCTCACTCTTTTGACTTGAAATAAAACCTGCAAATGAAGGGTGCCTCCCTCTCTCCAGCATCAAAGTCAACCATCTTCTCGATGGCTAAGTTCAGATTTCTTTGTAACAGCATAGACCTGGAGTCGCACACAAGCTCCTGCTGCCGTGCTAAGACATCTCCCTGTTTTTTGCCATCATTGCTTTCTCTCTGTGAGCCATCTGCATGGCCCTGCAGCACTGGGGGCGCTTCCAAAGGGGAGATTTGGGCTTGTTCTCTTCCAATGCAGCAACGACAGGGAGTGTTGCTGCTGCTTGATAAGGGACATATGCTCAACATGGAGCACGGGCCAGCCGGGCAGTGAACCACAACATGGCACTGCAAATGCTCCCTCTGCTCAGTGCCAGCATCTTCCCTTTCCCACAGCTGGCGAGTGAAAAGCCAACACCCTTCAGTATTTCAGACACAGAGTTACAGATGCTTTCTTTTATTCTTAGTTTCATACATGTAGCTGAAAAGCAGGAAAGATCTGTCCCTGCCCAGCAATCTGAGAGCAGTATTGCTTCAGTTAGGTACAGCGGTGGGCTGCATGGTGCCGTTGTAATTGGGGACTGCTCCATGAAAACACATCTCTTCTGGTCTGCTCCTTGAGTAGCTGTCTCTGTCCCACCTCTTCCATATCATCTTTGGCAGCAGCAGTTCACCTTTTCATTTTCTCCTCCTTCCTTTTAAGTGTAGTCTGGGCTGAAGATCCTGTACTGTGTAAACGCAGTTATATTGTCTGGCGCTTACTCAGAAAAAGACCAGTTCTGTGTTTGTTAGGCAGTTACATTTAAGCAGGATTTGGCAGGAAAATTGGTTTTGGGGAGCCTGATTTATTGCTGGATCTCAAAGACCTACAGAGCAAGAATGAAGGTGTGTGTTCTGGGTAACAGTCATGGCTAGTTCAGGGACAGGCAAGGTCACTTGGCCATGGCTGTAGTTGGGATTAATGAGTCACAGTAGGTGTCAAAATAGCAAGACTGGATTCTCCTTTCCTCTTTTCTGCAGTGCTTGGGTAGAGAGGGCACGGCAGGAAAGGATGGGGAAAGAGGGAGAGACTTCCTGTGCCATATTATCAGAATGCTGCCATGTGTCCCCGTGCCATTTGGGAGAACTTTTGCCACATGTGAGACAAGAAGGAAAAGACTTAGAGAAACTTAAATCTACCAGTAGCCCAGTGGTCTGACCTCTGAGGTTTTGAATGGCTTAGAGTCATATAAATACATTTGTGCTGTTTTTCAGTAAGGCTCTGGCTTTTGCAAGATATAGTTAAGCCCTGTATGTTATGTTAACTGAATTTACCATTTACTAACCAAAGAAATACTGCTTTCTTCTAAAAGCAATTAAATATTGCAGGAACAAAGTAAGATCTTTTATCTACTGCTTTAAATTTCTCCTCAGTGTAGCAGAAAGAAAACTGAATAAGCACACAATTCTGTTTCAGTAAAATATTTGGTTGGAAATTGATCTAACGTTAATGTAAGCTGAACTCTTCCTCTGTTGAAAATAGGAAGAGCTAAGCTTTTTAAAATTCATATCCCTTCTTTCTAAAGCTTTATAAGTGTGTGCTTTCAGGCTGGAAAAATACGGAAAACAAGACTAATGACAAGGTCATAAGCAGTTTCATTGTGGGTCCCCATAGCAGGCATCTGACTTGTGTTTCATTTAAATGCATGTGCTTTTCACAAGCAAAATAATCCTTTGTTTACGAAAGAAATAAATATGATTATGAGATTACTTTAAAAAATAATAGTGTTTATGTTAAAGAAAAAAGCCATCAAAACCTAACAATATCCAGTTCAATATGTTTCAGGCCATGACCCTAATATAGTTCATGGCTTTTACTAGCAACCGATTTCATATTTGGTTTTGTATAGTACAGTATGACTCAATACATAGTTTTTAAAAAGACATTTTAGACTGTTGTGTAATATTCAGGATGTGTAGATGGCAAATATGGGAGAGAAGGGAGGAGGTGATGTGGAAGAGGAAGAGAGACCATCTCTCTGTTTTGGCACATATCTCCGTTTCCATTTCACTCTGTAAATTTGTGCCTGATTTTGTGAAAACGCTCAACAGTTCCCAGCTGTTAAAAATAATTGGCATGAAATTTCCCTTACTGCACTTACTGATCCCTGTCTGCTGGCACCAGCAGCACAAACAAGTCCTGTGCCTTCTTGCTCACCATCCTCTGTGTTCCTGTAGGCTTCTCCATGACTGATGGTCCTCAGCTAGAGCAGCCCCACTGTGTGCTGCCCCTCTGAATCCCCTCTGAAAGGATAAGTCAAAATCTAGTTCATGATTATCCATGGATTAAAGCTTCATGAGAAAAAGCTCTCCTGGAATAGCAATTATTACACATTTGGTTTATTACGGAGGTTAATACAGAATCAATGTTATAGAAGTCAACGTTTTTGTGACACTGGCTGTGATCCTGGGGGACCAGATGTGAGGTCCCTGCTCTGCTGCAAATTCCTGATGTGTTCTGGGGGGAGCAAACCCAGTCTTCTGTAGCCTGCCTGCAAATTAGAAGCAGTGGTCTACTTCTCAGGAGGGCACAGAGGATAAATCCCTCAATACGTGATCCTCTGGATTTGTGATCCTTTATCATCACAATGTATAAGACTGGAAATCTGTGTAATGGGCTGGGAGAGCTTTGGTAGTGGTCAGCATGCTTTCAGGGTGGCACATAATTTCAGGGTGGTTCCTGTGGGGATAGTCATCTCCTTGTGTGCTGTCATTACAAAATCAGAGGGTTTGGTATCTATACCTGCACAACTGTGCTCTTACTCTCATGCAAGCTGATATTTTAATGGTGAGTGACACAGTACAACAGCTTCTTCTCTTTCACAGTGTTGGCCTTATAAATGTACTAAGTGCTTTAGGTGACTGTATAACCTGGACAAACCTGCACGTTTTCATGGTAACCACTGTTATGATAGAATTCTAACTATTACATTAAAATTTCATGCTAGTAGGAAGAAATGATAGCAAAGAAGGTAAATATTCTTTGAATGTATTTTATGATACATGAAGCATACAATTTTCCCTCCTCCCCAGCAAGCACTTGAACATAAACTTTTTTTCTGGTTAATACAAGTGATGTTAGTTACTCTGGGAACTTTTTTTGCTCAGTCTTGCAGGAAACCTGATAGCAATTCAATTAGAAAATGCAAATGAGGTCACATATTTCCCACAGGAGTGCTGAATTACCCCAGAGGAAACAGAGTGATATTCTAGCATAACAATAAATACTTAAGATAAAGTTTCTTGTACTGTTCTTGTCTGGCTGCCTGTTGTTGCAATTGAAAGTATCAGTTGGACCTGTGGGTATAATTTGGAAAGAAGAGAAAGAAAAGAAAAAAGGTTTTTATATGAAATAACATAAAGTCCCTGTAGCTTGTGTCAGCATTTATGAAAGATAATCTTGAGTGGGATAATGTTCCAGAAGAGAACAAAGTAAAGCTGGGCTTTACTTATCTGGAATTACCAGTGCAACGAGCACTTTTCTAAGTGCACATGCTGTTATTTTGAACCAACTGGGCATTGATTCAACCAAAAGTCTAAAAATGAAGATTACGTTTGTGAACAGTGACATTGCTGAAGATTTCAGTCTTCAAAATGTCCTCTGCTTCTTAGTTGCAGAAACTCAAGTCTTCCTAAGTACACGGATAGGTACGCAGCCATTTGTGCTATAGTCTGAGCTCCTCCACATCACTCCTCACTAACCAACGTCCTCCACTATTCTGTGTTGGCTATTCCCATCTGAAGTTCTGGCCCACTCTTTTGTGTTGATCTTTTCTTTATTTTTCAGTGCTATATGTGTCTAAGCAGGTTAAGGCATATCTGACAAGTTTTCTTATTTATCTATCTATTTTCTGTAGTTCTCACCTTGTGAGTTAAAACCAGGATCACAGAAATACAGCATAGAAAGGAATTCACAGCAGAAGAGCCTGGAGATACAGGATATATTCAGCACATGTAGGATGTCATTCATCTGCTGCCAGTGACTTATTTTAGAAAAAACCACATTGTTTTCTTTCAATCATGTTTGTGTCAACTGAAGTTTCTCATTGTCTTAGTTTCTGAAATCCTGAGCATGGAAGTATGTAAGTTCTTGCAAAGTTAAATCACTGGGAATTGTGCAATCAAAATCTTGCAAATATATGGGGCTGCAGCTACTGTTTAAAACACTCAGAACTACTATCAGAAATCAATCCTCGCTTAAGCCCAGCTTGTATTTTATTGCATTTCATTTTATTCTGCGATGCTTTCATAACCCAGGTATGAGTCCACAGCCATACAATATGAATGTGAAAAAGCTGATTCTTACAGTCAGAGGGGTTTTTTTATTTAAAGCCTTTAAATAATCATCTCTGGCATTTTACCCGGCTGAGATTTTAAATTCCAGTACAGCCTTTTATTGCTGATCACAAATACAAAGGTCCCTGGGCAAGGAAGGGCTTATTCAGCACTGATCTTGTTTATGACCTCGGTTATTGTGCTAGCCAGGATGCTCTCTCTGCACAAGGCCTGGGAGCAATGAAGATGTAGCCTTCCATTGATGGAAGAAAATGACAACCGAAGTGAGACCTGTGCTTCCAGATGCTCTCAAGTGGGTGCATCTGGAAGAAATAGGAAAAAGAGCCACTGCATTTGTTCACTTTCCTTCCTTTCCCTGCTTTAGGATGAGATATTATATATGTCATCAAGGGGATGGAGTTCACCCCATCAAACTGTGTTCTCCCTAGAGAGGAGCTGAAGAATTGAGACTGCATTTGTCATCCTGCCTTTTTTTGCCCATATTTATGCACATAAGTACTGGGTCATTATTCTGGGGCTGTCCTGTTTGACTACCTCTGGGGAGGATAGAAGACAGTAGCTAAGTCCAGTAAAATAGGAGCTGGCATCAGTTTTTTTTCTGTATCCTCATCAGTGAAACAAGGCCTGGACTGGTCACAGTCAGTGAGAGTAGATACAGAGCTTTCTGCTTTCTTTAGGTAGCTTGTGAGACATTGTTTGGGGGTTTAACAAATCAGATCAGTGGAAAAGATGAGAAAGCTGATGACTAATAAATTAATATCATATAATTACCAGTGAGACTGCTGATGTTAATTGTGGGAGTCTAATGAAGATGTTTCAGGTGAACTTGTCTGACCTCATGCTTAAGTGAATTTGAACATCTAGCATTTAATCATCGCATGAGATGAAAGTGGTGTTTGCGAAAACACATGCAATACTTGGCCTGATTTTCAGGTGTGTTGAATCACATTGCCTTGCAGTGAAGCCAAGATAAGATCTGACATACAGGTGCTCATTGCCTTGGAAAATCAGCCCACTATAGGAAGTTTCCAAGCACTGCACTTGCTGCATTTAGTTCTTTAATAGTCAGCATCTTACCAAGGGTCAGGCTCAAAGCCGTACTAGAAAGATCATCTGTAAGTGAAATTCACTCCAGATCTGTCTTCCTTCACACAAAAAGAAGTCCTGAGGATTGAACTGCCTATGTGGAAATAAGCTTTTTTTCTGATAAAACAAAACCCTTGGACCGCTGCGTACTGCCTGCCTGTGATGTGTGCCTTGCCCTTGCGAGATCAAAGCCTTTGACCTCTCGTTTCACTTTCTTTGTTGTTAACTGCTGAAGTCTCACTGCCACTTCCAAAAAATATTCGGACTGAATTTCCTAAAGAAACCTTCACTACTGTGGTTATCCGCTGACAGTTGTGTCTAAATATGAGTTTGAGTGAAGACAAAAATTGCTTCAGGCAGGCATACTGTCCTGGGTTCAGCTACAGCAGTCATTAAAATAAACCATTTTTAGGGGCTATGAGTGTCCACCTCCCTTTTTTCTGTAGCCCAGCAAGCTGAGACAGCTTGGTAGTTAGAAGCTCAGGGTGAAGAAGGGCTTTGGTTCCTCCCAGCCTCTGGAGGCCAGGTCCTTGCTCACTGGACATGGTTTGAGTGAGGAGGGCCAGGTAGAGGCGGGTGGCCTCAGCAGGCTGTCATTGCCACCAATGAAGAGCAGGATTTCAAACACTGTCTCCATCCAGCGACTCATTTAAACACACACTTAAATGTCATCATGCAAATGGAGATAAATTGAATGCGTTCACATGTTCAGATTTAAGCGTTTGCTTAGGTGCACTGTAGAATTGGGGAATTAAAAGAACAGCCTTTTCTCAAGAGCTTCTTGAAATAACCAAAGGATAACTTGAAAGGGCAAACTCGCACACAAGCACTGGGGAGAAGTACTAGAATGAATTACTTTTCTTTGTGCTAAAGTAGCAGTGGTGCTTGTGATCTCTTAAATCTCTTATGATCTTTTTCCTTGCAAACATTATGAAGAGAGGGAATATTTTTACATTTGATTCATTATGATTATTTTAATTCATCTATCTTCTGAACCTCATGGCTTTAGAAAAATAAAATGAGATTAAAATTTTTCACAGACTTGTTAAGGGGTGGATTTGCTCCCACTTCTTTCTGTGATGAAGAACAGTTGTATTAGGCAGAGTTCTAGAAGCAAAAGAAACGTGTTTTGGAACAGTTTTTCACATAACTTGTTAGAAGTTTTATCTAGGAGGAAGAACTCAGCTTGTTAGCCCAGATACTGCACACATTTTTCTCAACAAGGTATGTGCAGAATGAGAGAAGTAATACCCAGCTGGAGTAGTGGAGTTTACTGTGTAGTATATGACAAGATCTATTACCTTTATTGCTGTCCTATATGTATTGGAAAAGTTAATAGCTATGTAGTTTTCTGTAATTTAATAGCCATGCTCTTGAGAAGTACTTGTAGTTCTGAAGCCATTGTGTATGTCTTCTTCCAATTATGAGAATGACATTAACTTGAGGATAGAAGTGTCTTCTTGTAAACACTAGAAGGTAGAGTACAACAGTAATTTAGATGTTTCTTAAACAATCCTACCTAAGAAGCACTGTGAGATTAGATCTTACAAAGGGAATGTGGAAAGGTCAAGTTGATGTTGGGAGCTATACAAGCAAACAGCCTCATCAGAACTTTTCATGTTGGGATAAGATGTTCAAGCTTTAAAATGAGAAAGAAAAGTGCATTGAGAGCTGTGCTTTGCAGATGATGTTGTCTTCTCACGTCCATTGAAGGCTCTTGTGATATTTAGAGCCTGACAATGATAAGAAGGGTATCACAGGTGCTTGAAACCTGTGAGAAACATAAAAGATTCCACCAAAGACAGATGGATTTTTTACGTACCCGCTTTGGCATATGATTCCTTCAGAGAATGGAAGAGGGAGAGCATCATTTGAAATCTCGAAAGCAGTGCATGGTCCAGGAGATATCTATAATCATCACCATGGTGTGCATACTACAGAGTAAGGTTCAGCACAGCTCAGCCTCTCCACCCCAGCCAAAACTTCCCTTGCCCTAGTGACTTCTTTCACATTTCATGTCTGCTCAGTAATGAACGTGAGCGCGCTGTTCTGCTAGTACTAAAGCAAAGAGTATTGAGGTGCGCTGGTGGCTTACCTGATTTCAACTTAAAACTGTGGTCATTTACCAAACGTTCAGGCAAAGAGAAGGTGTAAGCAAGTTCAGGTGATCTCGGAATTTCAGTTAAATTGTACTGGGAAATCAACTACTTCTGTCCAAAGTGGGTCACCTGGTCAGCAGCCACCTGAAAAAACATATTCTAGCTCAAGGTGCAAGCTGCAGTCTATGGCTAAAAGGTCCTTATCTGGGCCATGAACCTTGTTAGTTTTTCTGATTAAAGAGAATGAATTATATTTGGTTTTTTTTAAAATGAGAATTTTCTCATTTTTAAAGAGTCCACCTTAGTGGATGTCTCTTTTATCTGGAGTCCAGTCTGTAGTTACAGTTGCCCACAAAGGGTCTTGCTGCATCTTTTGTAAAGAAAGGATGATCTTCTGCCTGAGCTACAAGCCAGAGTGTTGTTCTCCCTATTTAAAAATCCCCTGGTTTTACCTGTTATTGTTCTTCAGCTTTTTTCTTGCTTTGTAGCCCTATACCACAAAGGAATGTTTTTATTCCTCAGTCACACTGATCACATTGTATTAGCTGTATCAGATAAAGTTTTCCAAAGCGTGCAAAGCCAGCCAGGTACCCAAAAACCTCAAATTTGCATGCATGCCTCATTTTTCAGTTCTTGAGGAAGAGAGTGCATAGAGGCAGTTGCTCGGCTTTGACACAGACTCCTTGGGAGCGAGGGGCCTTTGGCATGGCTGATGCATGTGTGTGCATTTCACGTGGCTCATGCTCCTCCTCTGGGGGTAGTAACTCTGTTGGATTTTAGGCAAACTTTTTCTTCCCCGTCAGCTAATGTGTTCTGGAAGCTCATGCACTTGCCAAATCTGACAATTTTTCTTACTAATTGACTCTAATGTGAACTGCTCCATGCAGCCCCACTGCTAGCTGATAAAAAAAACCCCAAAAAAAACAGTAATGAATTTTTGCTTAACTAGCTGATTTAATTAAAATGTTTTATACTGTACTTGTATGGTTTCTATAAATGGAGAGGTAATTTTGTTTAATGAGTTCCTAACCAAACATAACATTCCTGGCTGTACATAGCTAGATTTGATAAAGGTCACAAACACTGAGATCCCACTGTTTGCTTTTGTGAGTCGTGATGATCAAACAGCTTGTTTTGGCACTTGAAATATCCTGTCAGGATTGGTTCCCTCTATTCCTGTTTATACCAGAAATTATTAGTATAGTTTTAGAAGCAGAGGGGACTCTTCTCTCTATCTGAACACTGTTCATTATCTTTAAAGTGGAAGTCGACTGCCAGAATCACGTCTCATTGTCAATTAGTGGCTTCTCTGCAAACACATTAATTTAATGCCCCTGCTGAAGAACTATGCACATTGGAACATCTTGCTGCTAAAACACTAGTTTTCAGAGCACTTTGACACAAATCACTCATGAATAGCAATTTATGCCATGATGGTAATGGGACGTGACATGAAGCTGTCTTTGATTAAATTTACCGCAGCTTACAACTATCAGTAAATAGAGCTAATACAGCTAGTCATAACAGATTTCTAGAAGGTGGATAAGGAGAAAAACAGATTATGGATTCTTTACCTGTGCAGTTCCTAAAGAATACCTTCACATAGAATGGCTGTAATAAATGAAAGTCTAAAATAAAAAGTCTGATCTTAAAACTACTTTCTTCCTGTCTACAACTTTGTCAAATTCAGCAATGACCTAAATAAAAAAGAATCAATTACCCTAAAATAAATACATTTGCTGTTTGTTCTGCAACCCTTTCATTATCCTGTATGAGAACACAAAATGAAGTATCACTCTCTGCTAAAAGATCAAAAACTGGCAAAATAGTGCATTTTGGGAAAAAAGGGCTCATTCGTCCTCCACTGCCATCCCTGATGTCAGCAAAACGTTGTCTCCTTAGAACAGAATTCATGCAAATGTTTATTTTGCAACGCTCTCATGTTCCTTTTGTTAAAGAACTAAGCTATATTTTCATAGTCTTATTTTCTGTTTGGTAAATATCATTTTCTCCTGTCTTTTCCACAGCTACCATGGAAACAAGCAAAAATGTTTCAGATTAAATATTTTTAAATAGATTTTTTTGTTTTTTCCTTGGTAGAAAATGGTGCCAGTTTTCAAAATGGGTATTGATATAGGAGATGAAGAGAAAAATGTTTGAGCAATGGGCTAAAGGTGGCTTTGTATCCCCTTGTATTGATGAAAATATATTAAAAATAAGTTGTCTCAGTTAAACCCAGGAGTGACACTAGAAACAAAGAAAGCCAAGTATTATTTCTTTTCTGAAAAATGTCTAGTGGGAGGTGTTAAAGAGACTATGAAAATAATAAGATGGGCTTATAAATAAAACATGGGTTAAATCGTAAATAATTTTGATACTTTGGAAATAAAAGCTTTATTACCTCTCCTCAGATTGCAAGTTCTTTTTTATTCCAAAAATAATATATTTTAGTGCTAGATCTAGACCATTTTGTTTTGCAGGTTGAGCCCTATAAAATTAATAATCTCCAATAAACGTACCCTAAGATGCACTGTTATTTATATGCAGAGAATGGTGGTTTATTTACCCAAACATTAGAGTGATCCAAAATGTTCAGCTAAGCAGGAACACAAAATATGATATTATATTATGTAAATGGGTTTGTGATACGCTCTGCTGGATAATAACTTCCAGATGTCTCTGTAGCCAGAGGCTGACGGATATCAAAGGCAGGTTGGCTGGGAGGGGAGACATGCCAGCTGGCAAGACTGGCTACTGCTAAGTGTAGCGGAAGGTGAAAGCTGGTATTTCTTCACACTCACTGGTTTTATTTGTGGACTAGTGAAAAGTCAGTGACTTGCATGAGCAGGATAGGACTGGAGGGGCTATAGGGGTCCTGACTGTCCAGTTCTTTCAGTGAATTATTTTTTGACCTCTTCTGTGAGTAGGGGTTGAGTTTAGTCCAAGTCTCCCAACAAATGAAAGGGTGACAAGCCATGGACTAATACTGGCTAGGTAGATGGTTATTCTGACTTACCTTTTATTGCCAGTGCTAAATGCAGACAAGGAATCTTCCTGAGCTCTCAGTGCCATGGCATAAATAGAGTTAGTTGGAGAACCATACAACCTCACCAGTTTGGAGTAAGATTTCCTAAATCTGTTTGGTTTAAAAGTCTGACTGTCCCTGGGGGTTTAGCTACATACCGTTTTCTGAATGCAGCAGGTCGTATTCACCGTAATTAAATGCAATGCTAGACTGAAAAGGAAATGGAAATTACTCCTGTAAGATGCTACTGAAGTTACTGACATAGACTTTGAGAAAGCCCTACACCTTCTGTGGAGCAACTTTTAAAAAGAAGCTTCTTTGTATAATCCTTACAGATGAGACTATGCCTCTTTCAACCTCACGTTGCATTCTGAAAGCTTGACCTGTCATCTCAGTGAAAGGTTTCTGGTTGACTTCAGTGTGTTTTTAATTGATTCTGACTGATAGTCCCACAAAACCCAAAAGAGTGGCAAGGCAATTGTAAGGTAGATTCTGCCCCACTGTACTGCTGTTAGTCCTCAGCTCATCAGTCTGATTTCTTGATCAAACTCGGGGAGGATGGTTTCTGAGAGACTTCCCCTGTCCTACAACTGCCCACAGCAAATCTTGTAGTTGAGCTTTTCAGAGAAGGTAGCATTTTGTTAGCAGAAGATGCAATGGCTGCATTATGATTTGCCCATATTGGCGTTGTGCAGACATACACCACAGTTATGGGTTTATAAGCCCATTGTAAGGGGCACTGGACAACTCAAAGTAAGGTTTCCAGAATGTAGGCTTTAAATAATACAGGTAGCGCAGTAAACCATAAAAAATTCTGCCCCAATATGAATGCTAAGGCATCAGATTATACTGAATCCAAATTTTCATAACAAATTTACATCCCAGCATGGTGTTTTCTCCAGTTGTTTTAATTCATCACATGCTTTGTAATCACTTTTTCTCCTTGAACTTGAAGGTTTTCATCTGTCCTTATTTTATTTTCTAGCTTATCAATGTCCTAAAGTAACAGACAGGCATAATTACTGAATTACCTGATATTTTATATCCTCATTTAATTGCTTGTGAATTGCCAAAGACCATGCTCACGTTCCGTGTTTGGTATTTGATCCTGTTGTAACGAATTATAAATGTCACCATGTAATTTTCAGAATGGAGAGTGGATTTTATTTATTTATTATCTCCATTATTAATAATGGAGAGTAACACACTGGGCATGTGCCTTATGGACTGGCTTCTCTTTTGCTGTGAATGTCTATCATCCTTTGGCCATATGTAAGAGGTGATGGCACCCCAGAAAAGCAACTGGGGCAAAACCACCCTAAAGCAGTAGCACTAGAGGTGCTTGATTTGATTGTGAGAAGAACTTTGGACAGATTGTGTTCTGATGACACTACAAAAGGTAGAGGAATATTTAATCTTTGAAAATGTCTGTCTGAGATTCTGGAAAGCATATGGCCAGTAAGGCCATGAAAGAAGGAGCAGTTGTTCTCTCAGTGAAAACTGTTATTCAGCAAAAACAAAATTGGAAGCTGTATTTTATAACTAATTTAATTTGGTGTCACATTCTGCTTTTGAGTTGAACTTTAGATCCTTGCAAACTCAGAAGTACAAGAGTGTTTTCTGGGGCTCACGGTCAGTCATTGCTGTTATTCCAGAGATGTTCTTGGATGTTTCAGTCAGAGATCAGAATAGTGCTGGCATTTATACTCACCAGACTTTGTTACTGCATTTGTCTCACAGCTTTTAAACAGCAGAAAACATGTACAACGTATTTAAACAACACCAGAGAAATTAAGGTCATGAGAATGCATTGTCAACAAATGAAGATAAAAAAGAGCTGTTGTTTCAAAGAAAAAATTGTTGTTGCAAGACGCTTTTGAAATTCCACATACCAAATTCAGAGTCATGTTGATGATTTATTCTAATGTAGGAAAACATCATCAAGAGTGACAAGCAAGCTAGTCACTGTCTAGTCACCTGCCAGCAAGTATTTCACAAAGACTAAAAAGGCTGGTACTGCCTTGCTGAGCTGACACTAATTATTTCAGTATACATGGAGCTTTGGGATTCGTGTTAATTCTCAAGTCTGTCTTTAGTTCAGACTCATTCCACTGTGTAAACTCAGCAGAGCACAAATTATTTGACCATCTTTTCATAATCTGTCCCCACGCTCGCTTCCCAATTATACAAACTGATCCAAATACCTGCTCTCAAAGGATCCCCATTTGGGACTCACAAGCCAATTAAAAAAAAAAAGGGGAATATCCACTTTTGTGTTGCTCATGTCTGGTAGTCCTATTCCATGTTGACATTCATTTCTGGATCTCTTCTTTAGATAACATTGTTTTCTTCAGTGTACAGGAAAGATATCTTTCAGGTGATAAAACCCTTTTTAGATGAAAACTTTATGGGACATAGCATATTGCATACCATAGGAAGGATGAGGTCAATAGTGCCTACCAGTATGCCAAATATCCCAGAAAATCTACTGCTGCATCATGATGCTGGTTTTTTGTTCATTATACATTTAAGTAAGAAAAAAACCCATCTAAATATTGAACAGTGATGTACTGATTTTGCAGGAGCTTAGTGACAATGCTTGCTGAAGGTGTTTATACAGCAAAACACAAAACAGAAATCAACTTGGTGGCGAGACTATGAGAGGGTTTGAGAAACGTGCTTCTGTGTGTGACTGAAAAAGACCATATCTGTGTGTTCTGTGGAAATTCAGCTCTGGAACTGTCTCATTTTTAAGGTCTGCAGAAAAAAAATAGCTGCATTTTTGCACAAAAGCTTCCAACCATTGCAGCCAGTAGATGTCTGCCCTCCACAGGTAATAAGGATCAGAGCCATGATCAAGCTGTGACAACGGCCTCCTGGCTGTGATGCCTATCTCTTAGCATCCAGAAGGTCCATGCAGCTTCAAGGCCACCACTCAGTTCCACATACTATTTCATTTTCATATGCTATATAGTTCTGAGGTGACTGCCTACTTCGTTGCACTTCCAGCTCAAGTATTGAAATGTGCTAATAGATGTATTTGCATCAAACCATAAACACTAAAGCAATGATTCCCACTGAAATCAGTGTCTGCACATAACTGCTTGCAAATGTGCGTAGGATGTTTGAGTTTCTACATTTGAAGTAAGATAAAAAGTGAGTGTGGTTTAAAGTTGCAGGAGTTTCAGAAAGTACTTTGATGTTTTTTTCTACTGTGTTCTGGTTTTTGGGGGGCATTGGCTTTTGGGTTGTTGGGTTAGTTTTTTTTGGGAGGGGGCAAGAAAAATAGCTGAAAATTGTAAATTTCAGAGAATAGTTATTCCCACTGGATCTTACCTCAAATTAAGAGAACATGACTTGCAGTCTTTCTGATTTAAGAAAGTTTAAACATTTTCTGGTGGGAGTGTAGGTCACCATATGGTAAAAAAAGCTTGTATTTGTTAGTTATCTTTTCTGCAGACTTAACAGAAGTAATGCCTGGAATCCTAGAAGGTCACAGAATATTTAAGTATTAGGACTGGTTAACCTCTGAAGAGCCTCTGCAAATCTACAATTCATTGATTCATCGTTCTATAAGGCTGAAATTTTCTAATAATGAAGCAAACTCCTTAAGTCCAAACCATGGCCACACAACATTTTAATGTGCAACAGTGAAATATGCTATGGGCAGAATCTGTAGTAAAAAAAATCTTAATGCAGAGGGACTCAAAGGTGCCCCAACTGAAACAAGTTGTTACTGAATGGGACGTGGTATTTCCAGCTTGTGTGGGAAGATGTGTAGTTGGAATTTGTGTTCAAAACCCAGCTCTTATAAGAAGGTTGTTTGTCATGAAGCACTAAGAAGTTGCATTGATTCACCTTTGCAGCCACAGAGCTGGCTCTCCTAGTTGTGGTTCGGCAGGATACACCTGCAGAACCACAAACAGGGTTACTGCATCCCTGCTAATGCCAAGGAGCTGAGTAACTGTACTATGAAACTGGACTCATGACATCGGCCGTAAAGGAATTCTCTCTCTTTTCTTGCCTTCTGGTAGGTTTCATTTATTAGAAATTTGGAAACCTCTTTACTCCAATGTGTTGCTAAATCTCCCTAGGGCTGGTGTAATGAAGACTATATATTCTGGGAGGCATCTTGATTTGAGGGTGACAGCTCCATATATTTGTGAAAATGAAGTGGCAGCAGAGTTGCCAGCAGATCATGTTTTGTCTTTGTGATGCAGAAATACATCACGTTATAGCAATAATTTTCACAGTTATGTGTGACCATTTGCACGCAGGGAAGCGCCACTGTTGGGAACGAGGTTTTAAGGAGCGAGGTCTTAAGGAGCGAGGAAGACACTAACTGGTCTTGCTGTCTTATTTCCAAATAGCCAAAAGGAAGGAAGACCATGCCTGGAGATCCAGCGCAGCAGCAAGGCGACACTCTGCTCCCCTGGCGCCAGCATCAGAGCTCGAATGGCCTGCGGCGGCAGAAGCGGGACTGGGTCATCCCACCCATCAACGTGCCGGAGAACTCCAGGGGACCTTTCCCACAGCAGCTGGTTCGGGTAAGTTGAAAACAGAAACAGAAATAATGATGATAGTGGCAATCTTGTAGTAGGTCTAGTGACATAGTAGGTGCGGTGCAAACTCCATGTCCATGGCATGGGAGGTCTGCCTCGAAGCACAGGCTCTCTGCTGTTCATCTCTCATGCAGGAAAGGTTGCCTTTTACATGCTGCTGAAACACTTCTTTTCCAAAGCGATGTGTCCCAGTTTTCCCTCCCGCAGCTGAACGGCAGCCTAATCGCCTCCTTCCAGCCAGTCCCTCAAGAGACGCTGGCATTGCTGCCAAGATGGCACTTTGCCCGTGCTCTCATCCAGAAAACGGCTGCAGGTGGAAAGCTGGGCTTGGTGGCACCCAGTGAGGAGGGGGTGCTGTATTCCATCCCTTCCATCGCAGAGCCGGGCTACAGATGCATGGCGGGGCTGGAGGAGGTTGGCTGCCTGCCGCTGCTGCAGATGGATCCCTCATCCTCTGTATGATACTAGTTTCTTTCTTTACAAGGATGATCTCCAAGATCAAGTTCACCCATGCGGTTTTCTGTAATGATTATTGGATGACAGGAAAAGAAGAAGAGAAAAGGGGCTGCTGACAGACACTTTTGGTTGATACACTATTGCTGTTGAAAAGTGTTAGCAAAATACACATACTTGCTGCTATCCCTCTTGCGGGTGCTCATTTCAGGTTTTGGAGCAGTAGAAAGATTAGCTGTAAAAAAAAAAGAATTCCATGGCAGACTTTTCCAGCTCTTCCCTTGGAAGAAAATGGCGACAATTATAAAATTGCAGAACTTAATTTGAGCAACAGTAGTGTGCCATTAGCATCCCTTCTGAGGAGTTCACCTAGTCATCTTGAAACAGTGCCTGGATTCAGAGGAGTTGTCCTCATTACCTGCTTCACACTGATTATCTGATACTCTTCTGCACAACCCATGTCTGAGAGGAAAAAAAGAGCTTGCTGAGTCCTTTGGAAGTTCAGGTGAAATTTGCGGTTACTCATGCAATGACTGAAAGTGCATGTTCCCAATTTACCAAGTATTGGACAAACCAGTTGTTGGCATCATTTCTTTGTGCAATTAGGGAATTAGGACAAGGAATAAAAAAATAGCAGGTGGCGAATGTCATTATGTCTGTCCTGGAAAAACAAGGAGGAAAGCCAAGGAGTCTTTGTGTGGTCAGCAGAGCTGGGTATGGAGTGACCCATTAGTGTGTTGTCCTATAAGTTGTAGAAATGTCTGAAGAAAAGCCTAACCTTATGTGTCAAAAATACCTTTCTAAATCAGATTAATAATTTAGATTAATTCCTCAATTCCGATGAAAAATCAGCAGAGTACTTGCAAATGAACTCATGCCCTGTCCCACTCCCTGCTGATTTCTTCTGAGCTTTGACTAGACAGTGAGAGGACAACTTGGCACAAACTTACCATGACCAATTTGCTGATTTATAAGGACTGAAATCTCTGTGTCACTTTTTCCCCCTACAGTCTGGAGATGAAACAGAAGGACTCAAGAATGCAAAACTCCAGTATTAATGAAAGTGACAAATAATAAATTTTATATAAGTACAGAAGAATTTATATTCATCACTTAAACTATGAATAACCTTGGAAAGATAACGTAGCTGATGGACACACAGATCTCCCACATTTTCAGTGATATATTCCATTGCAGCTTTTAAATACGGATGCTAGAGGAAACACTGAAAATGAAGTAAAATATGGGGTGGGAAAGAAAGAAAAGACTTACAAAGGGCTGCTTTCCTTTTCACCTGACATACAGAAAGTACCATGACAGGGAAGATTCTACAAAGAGGGCAACTTGATTAAGCGTGAGACCCCTGATGTTTCAGGCTTGGGTTGAGTTTCTGCTCGTCTGCAGCATCTGGGCCATGTGCTGGCTCCTGAACATGGGGTGATTCCTAGCAGGAGTTACAGCTTCCCCTGTTAGACTTTTCTCTTTAATTATCCGGAATAGGATAAATCAACGTCTTCAAAGACCAGCACTATCTGATTATTTCCATCCACATAATCTTCAGATTGCCCTGGAGCATTCTGCTGTCTCCTAGATCTAGGTAACATTTTTGATCTGATTTCCCATGCTTTTGCTCAGTGGGTGCTGAGTATTTTTGTGTCCATCTGCTCACAAACTGGAGCTAGAAGTGCACATGTGAAGTTACAGCTCAGATCCATTTGTACAGAATGGAGTCTGTCAGTTTTCTCTGCTACTTTATATAGAGCATTCAAACGCAATGCTGGTTCCTGGACACTGAGCTTTTTTTTGTCCAGAGAGCCATGCTTTAGCTTGCATTTTATAGGTGTAGCTAATGGAAACCAGTCCCTCCATTATGTTATCTTTGGTTCTGGTTAACCCAAAGGAGAGGGAGGGATGGCATGAAAAATCTGAATGCTGAAAACCCCAGAGCCCTACCAGAAGTACATTTTCATAGTACCACTTGCTGTTTGCTTTTTTATAGGTTAGACTACTTTGAAATGCATAGGCAAATCTTTCAGTTTCCCTCCTACTCCTGCTTCCTATTGTGAAGGTAAAAATTCCATTTTATGGAAGTTGACTAGTTACTTGTCAGTATTTTTAGCAAGGCTGTACCTGAGTGAAGTTTAAATCATAGCAAAGGTGAATGCAGCTTGATGGGGGCCACGTACCTTGAAACCTGAACCGGGCTGGTTCAGCTGGGATCAACTATAATTCTCTGCTCATTAAACCATTTCATTCTGATAAAATACATCAAATGAAAAGTTTTTAGAAAGAAAAAGAAAAAAGGAAGATGTCAAAACATTATCCCTGCCAAAAAAAAAAATCCTCTGTTAATTACAGGGTTTTTTTCTTTCAAAGGAACATCCGTGTCTGTTCATATGCATCAACCACACTAACTAGGAAATGTATTTCAGTAAGATAATATGTAAAAAATGATAATAGCAATTTCTGATTAGTTTTGGCTATTGAAAAGACATTCATCAAAGAGTTTAAATAAACATCTGACGTGTATAAGCTAAAAATAACTTTTATTGGTATGAAAATGTTTTGCAAATATTGGTTTTGTCTTTGAGCTGAGAAAACAGTTGCCAAATTTTATTGATATATGCTTATTTATTTGTAAACATTTATGAAAATCTTGGGTTTAATTTCCTTGTGCTTCACTTCCATCTTTGTATTAGGAATAATATTTTACATGCTGTGAAATATTTTACTGTAGTGAGGATAATTTCATTACTAATTGTCAGGTAGTCTCATTATTACAACTTTGAGGTCCATAAAAATTCCCATTAAAAATACAAAACCAATATGAAATCCCCCTCCTCCTCCAAGCAAATGACTCACTCAGGCACACTGATCAGCTAAGATAATATATTAAATAGTTGTGTCCTTGCTGAGTACCTTCTATTTTCTGACTCATCCATTTTAGCTACATGTGTAGCTAATTCTTAATTATCATCTAATTATCTATTAGATAATCTTGTATTTCATCTTCTTTTGCACTTCAAAAAGTATCTGCATGAAAACCATTAGTTTAAAAGACCAGCAGTCTTGTGCAGGACCAGTCTATGTCATGGCATGGTTAGATAATCATGTATCAACCACTGTACAAACTGCAACCTTTATGAATGCTCCAAACTTCCAACTTTATCTCCAGGACCTTTCCACAGCTCTTATGAATTGCATGTCTCTAACTTGACCTGCATAGAGTCTAATTTTGCCATCTTGCCTTTATTAAACTTGAAACTGAAAAATGTGTTATTTGCCCATTAGATCTCTTCTCATAAACCACTTGTTCGTTATCATTACACCAGCAGTGAAAATCCACTGAGAATGATCGAAACAGGATCTCAGTGCTCTTACAAACTGACTTGATTGCATGCTATGGGCACAGCGTGCTCTCTCATATCTGAGCACTGGTAATCTCAGGCACAAGAATACTAGAAATAATCTAATGTGTGTAACAGGGAATAAGAGGGAAGGATACATTTTATTTAAATCTAATCAGAAAGTCCTGAAGTGGTTTGGAAAGTTGGCAGAATATAATATACCTGAAGACTCTTGCATTGCTTCTTAGCAGAGGTGGTGTTGATTGGTTGGGTTTCATGCTGCACGGTGCATGTTGATGGAGCAGACAGCTCTTCTTAGTGCACTAGAAAACCCTATGGTGGACTCATGGGCAGGTTTAGCGCATGTGAAGCTGTACCATGAAATGGGGTACTTAATATGAAAAAAGTTGATAGCACACTCTAGACCTCCACAGCCTATTTGTGTGCTGTAGGACACACATCCTTCCTTCCTGGTGCAGGATATAAGAGTAGTGAGACAGTTCTCCAAAAGTTTAAAATCCCAGAGTTACACTGAGCTGTGAAATCCCCACTGGCTTGGACCATCAGCCTTCACTATTGCTATTTCAACTCATCAGGGCTGTTTCAGCATGTGCCTTTGCACTGTTTTACATAGTTTTATTGTAGGAAATCCCTCATGCCCCCTTGATCAACCACATTGCTTACTGCTGTGAAATTGGCAGTTTAGAATCCTTTCACTCCCAGCTGCAAGACAGATGGCATCTGTCTGGGTGAGAGAAGGCTGAGAAAAGGCCTTGCAAATGCTTCCCAAAGGACATCAGACCTTACTTTTCCTGAGACACATGGACAGCCTTGGTTACAAATAGGCCTAGATCTTCCTTGTTCTTCCTAGGTTTTGCTAGTTCTGGCTCTCAGTAGGTCTCACTTTTGGTACTCCTGTGAGCATCACCAGCTGAAATTCAGAAATTGAACGATTTGGTCATTATTGTGACAGACAGAGATAGGAAGGAGCAAGCCCAATGGGTGAAGAGAAAACAGGACAGTGTGCAAGTTGTGTTGGTCATTAGAGGCACAGCCTTTCTTGAAAACTGGGTAAAGGGTGTAGATTGTAGCAGCTCTTGGCTTTTGACTGTGTTTTCATGCCACAAACCAACCTGACACCAAAGAGAGAAAGATTAGCAGGAAAATGATGCATTAAGCATTTGTGTTGCGACGGTCTTGGCTCTGGTATTGATCTGTCCTCAGTGTGTGTGTTACCAAACAAGGGCTTGGCACATTTGGAATGAATGGAGAAAGGGAAATACAACACATGGCTGCTTTCTTGACACATCCATTGAATTTCTTACAAACACGTAGTTTAGAGCAAGTTCCTAAACATATACCACACTATATATATATTCCTCAAACAACATTCATTCTCCCTGGTGTGTGAAAGTGTCATTCTTAATCTCCAGTATTTCACAGAAATAGAAGGCCAGATCCTGATGTAAATTCACATGTCTCTGCCAAAGCTGATGGGGCTACACCAAGTGAATACCATTTGGGAATCTAGGTCAAAGAAAGCAGATGCCCAGTGCTTTATGGGCTTTACAGGCATGCACACATCCAGCATTATGTATTGAAAAGTGCAGCTACAGCATAAATGCTCCATTTAAAATTCTCTTACAACAGCATTCAAGCCTATACTGTAATTATACATATTGTATTTCCTTGTATTCAGACCCATGGGGAATTTATATTGTCCTTGCTAAAGCCAGAGGGACTGAAGGAAAGCAGTCATTTAATGATTCAGCTGTCTTGGGCTCTATGATTTAATCAATCATATGAAAGAAATTTTTAGATTCTTTGTGTTTAGAGTTCTCTTGTCTGAGCAGAAAATGTTCCCTTTTTGAATTGCCTTAATAGCTGTATTTATGCAGCTGAAAGTTCCTTAAGAAATGAAAGTAAAATCAAATTGCTGAGAATGCCTAGATAATTTATCGGAGAATATTCAATTAGAATATATTAATATTTTAGATTTCCATCATTAATTTAATATTCAGAGATTTAATTTAGTCGTTGAATTGCTGTAGTGCCATGCGTGGGTAGGTTGTTAGGCTGAGTGCTTAAAACACCTGCCACAAATGGGTGAATCTCACTTTGATTCCCAAGAGCACAAATGCCTTTCTACTGACATAAGTCTTGCAGCAAAAAGTCAGACACTAAATCTTGCCTGTGCTCTGCATTTTTCCATAATTGCAGAATGGAATAATACAATCTTCTAACAGAAATAAATGCAAGAGCCTTATTTATTTATGCATTCAAATCCAGGCTGAAGGGGAATTTGGTGCTTTGTGGGTCTGAGTTTGTCAGTGTGTTACTGAAGAATTTCATTTTTCCACCCCAGCCTTGTTACTTGCTCAAGGAGAACCATCGTAAGTGAGGTTGGGATTTTAAGGTGATTGACACTTTGCAGACAAATATCAAGGAGTCCCATTGCACAGTTCAGCTAAAAATACTGCCCTTGAGATTTTGCCGTTTTCCAGGATGCTTTGGGAATAGTAACATGAATGGGAAAAAGCCCTGCTAAATAATACAGAAACACTAAATCATAAAATGCCATGTGATTTGGAAGTGATACATTTCCATCAAACACGGTGTCCCAGCTGCATGAAAGAAATGGAACCAATTTTTAATTTTCCACACAACATAAAAACTGAGATTCAGAAGCCATTGGCAGCAATGAGACTGCTTCCACTCTGATGCAGAAGTATCAGCATGATATTTCAGAAGTCTGAAAATTCATTGGTAGCATTTCTGATTTTCTCCATGGTTAAGCAGAATCTCAGCATGTTGCTTTTTTAGTTGATTGTTTATAGTATGGATTAAAGTTGGGTTGGGGTCCAGGTGCCATCATATACAGGATCAGCACTGATCCTGTAATGATCACTTTAAGTGCTCTTAAAGTGCTTAAAGACCACTTGGTGTCATAAAACTTATATCCATGTACATGGATGATTAATTACTGTTGGTACAAATCCTGGTCAGATTTGTTCTAATAGATTCCTGAAAAGGAAAGCCATCACATAGCTCCAATTTTGCAAGCATGAAAAATGGAGAAGTTATGAAGAATGAAGGACAGTGAAAATCTGGGGTGCAGTGACTCAAGCCGGGAGGGTAGAGGGATAACAGGTCATTGGTCTGACCTTATGTCAGATGTTTTAAACTGTTTTGCAGTCGTTCAGCATCCCTGCAAGGCGGTGGGGTGGGATATATAGCAGGTATTTGTGACCCTGCCACCAACTGTTGCTTGTTAAATACATATTGTAAGTTAGAATCATAGAATTGTTTAGGTTGGAAAAAACATTTAAGATCGTCGAGTCCAACCATGATCCATGCATACTTCTTTGCTTAGGTACTTCGTTGTACAGGATCTGATCTTTTCATCCTGTTTCCCTAATTGGGGATTGTCTTTCTTTCACAAATGAGAAACCGGGGGAGGAAAGATGAGTGGCTTTGTTCAAGGCCGCATTGCTGTTGCCATGGCCGTGAACAGCACTCTCAGCTATCAGCCTCTGAGCCTGTCCTTGGGTTATTTGAAGAAAATCTCATAATGGACTTGAGTTTTACAGAGTATTCAGAAATCTTTTGTTGATGGCTCTATTCAATCACTTCATTTCCTGTCTGGGTTCAGCTGCTACATCTGTGCATCGAGTCTGCTAAGGTACATGCTTGTTTTTAGAATGATGCAAAGGTGCTTGTCCGCCACAATCCAGGGACTAAGCAGCAGCTCCTTTTCTCTGCTGGGTCTCCACCACCACCCCAATCCAGCCCTTATGTTTTAGCTCCTGCTCCAAGTTCACCTCAGGAACAGGAGATGTGGGAAGCACAGAAGGGTAACTACCCCCTGCCTTGAACTGTTGTACCAGGCATACTGCAAAATAGTTCATCAATCACTCCAAAGAGTATTTAGCTGTAATACCCCATTGCACATATTGCAACATATCATTACATCCCCATCCTCTCCAGAAAGTAAGATAACTGTAATAGCCATTCAGTATGGCTGTCATTATGTGCAGAGGCAAAGACAGGAAGGCATAGTCAGAGCTAACGCACACAGCTCATGAAAGCTATTGAAAATCTGTAAAGACAAGAGTGTACACAAAAACAGTGGGTTAATTTGCTAGGAAAAAAAGCTTTGGTTTTGCTCATGCCTTTTCCAAAGAAAAATAGTAATAATGAGAAAAGCTGAAACAGGAACAAAGAACTTGCAACCTGCCTCTTTGCTGCAGTAGTTCATTATTTAATACTCATCACCCACATTAGTAATAGGTTACTGTGGGACTTGGCTTCGTGATGAGTTGAAATGGAGTCCCGAAGACATAGTGGCGCTGTGTGGGTGTGAGTTTGGATTTGCAGAATGATAGTGCAGATATAACCTTGACAGCTAGGCTGTTGCTGAAATTCACTGTATCAGGCTGGAGTGAGATAGGAAGCAAAAAACCCATCCACGCTTTTTAATTCCTTACTATAGCGTATCTTCTTGCTAGTCTGCACCGCTGAAGAATTAAATTCAGCACCTTGGAATTTCAGATGTCAGCTTTTAAAATTTTAGACAATTTACTCTCGGGATAATTTTAAGCTTTCACTGCTGCAGTTAATTATTTTATTTATAACTGCTGAGATTTTCAGTGATAAAGGTGTCACCATCTAAATCCTTTCTCAGCTGTCTCTAATGCAGACTGATGAGAGCTGTAAGCACTGGTTAGATGATGGGGCAGCAAAAAGAGGAAGTGCAGTAGTTTACCACAGTTTTGTTAAAGGCCCCATTTCTTTGCAATTTGTTCTTTCCTATAGCTCTTACTGTATTTATAATAGCATTCGTATTTGTTGTTAATTTCCTTAATTTTCCTCCTCTTTGAACAGTTAGACAACTTACAAACAAACAAAACCTTGGATTATATTAAGGAAAACAATTTGCCCAAGGCAGTTTGGGTATCTGCAGATGGTACTGAACATTTTGGCCCTTGTTCAGCCAAACAGAGATTTTAAGTACGTGCCTAAATCTGAGCCTTTAAGTAGCAATAGTGGCTCTTCTGAGTCTATTTAGTGCCTGGAAACTAAGGACATGAATAGTGCCATGCTGGATATAGACCAAGCATTCAGCATTATGCAGTACCAAAATCTTTGGCCACGCTTATAGTTTTTCTTCTTAGATTCTCTATTTTATTTACACTTCTTTTCATGTACTGGGAGCACAGAGAGACCGCACTTCCAGATGTGCACACACATCCAATCCTTTGCATACGTCATGCAAGCATATTCCTTTTTTTCCCTAACCAAGCCAGCCAAGCAGACCTTGGTTTCAGGACCAGATTGGACGGGGCTTGGAGCAACCTGCTCTAGTGGAAGGTGCCCCTGCCTGTGGCAGGGGGTTGGAGCTGGATGAGCTCTATGGTCCCTTCCAGCCCAAACCGATTTGTGATTCTATGAATTTCTTTTCCCTCCACAAACTAACAGAAACTCAGGCATCTCCTAAAAGCCCCTGCAGCTGCTGGGCAGGGTGAGCTCACCCTTTAAGAGGGACAGGGGTTTGACTGCAGGTGTAGGAGGTTTTGGTTTTCTCTCCATGGGAAAGTGAGATGTGTTTGACTGCAGCAGACCCTGGCTGTGGGTATTCTGTAGAAAAGCCTCTAGGAGGAGTAGGGGCTGTTTATGCTTCATGAAGGATGAGAGAGATATGCTGGCAGAGGACTTTAAGGTGAGTGACTTTTTGGAGCATAGTTCAGGGCTCAGCTAGAAGCAGCTGGAGGGGAAAGCAAAGGAAGCTGCTCTTACTAAAGCTCAAGTGTCCTTTGTAGAAGAGAGCAAGCTAGCAAAAGCTTAAAAATGAGGATTTGGTGTGGCTTGTGGTGTCATTTCCTATCAGTGGAGGGCTGCTGAGCATGCACCCAGCCTTACACATCCCTGGTGAGGCTGTGCACTGCGTGGTTCTGGGCTTCATCACTAGTTTATTCCTGGATATTGACAGGCAAGTGAGGAGAGAGCAGTTTAGGGTGAGGACTCAGCAAAGGCTGTTGTGCCAGTAAGATGATGGTTTAGAAAACTTTCACATTACCATGTAAGGGATCTCTTCCCTGCCTCAGATCTGTGCATGGTTTCTGGGATATGTATATGTGTGTGTGTGTGTATGTATGTATGCATCTGTATGGGGTACAGCTGGAAAAGAAGTCATGCAGAGTATTCAGCCTTGTCATAATGAACTGTCTGGGCATAATCTCCCTTGCAAAGCTTTACATGAGTAATTCCACTTTGGGGATTGGGGTTTGGAGACTAAGCCTAAGTCTCTATGACTCAAGATACAAACCCCTAAACTAGAAGTTTCTAGTGGAAATATTAGACCTTTAAATGCCATAGTGCTGGGACAGTTCATCTTCTTGACTCCTTCTTTCACTCTTGATCTCCATGCATCTTAAACAAAATATTACATGACCTTAATGAGGTTTTTGCATCTGTGCTTGGGTTTACAGCCCTTTTGGGCTGTTTTGCAGTTGACTTCTTCCTTTATGCTTCAAGGCTTTGTGAGCGATAACATTTATTTAAGCAAAGACGCTAATTTTATTGTTGTAAGAAGTGGGGCAGTTTAAGGAAGGAGAAAGGCTGTGTGGGCTTGTTGTTTCTGTCCAAAACATCTAAAAGTTGAAAGGCACACATTGTGTTGTGAAAAGATTGAACATAAGGCCTGTGGTTTGTCCCTTTAGAAAACTGGCAACCTGGGGTCCTCCAGCAGCCCCCTCTCTCTGCTAATGAAACTGCTATGCAGAAAGATATAGAGCCGTGGTGCCCATGTTACTATGGGACTTAGAAGAATTCACTTGAAATGGCCATTTTGCTGTATTTCCAAGTCACTGTGAAAAGTGTGGCAGATAAAAGGCAGTGGTCCTGACCACATTAAGCTATTTGGAGTTATTTCTGAAGTAGTATCACTGGAAGTGTGATAGTAGAGAGGGGGGAAGAAATTAAGATTAAGAATCTGCACTGAAAAGTGTTGCTAGTTAATCTACAGCTCTCTGAAGGGATTTCTGTGAGTTGGAAAACAAAAATAAATGTTTGGCCATCTTGCATTTCCAGTGGTGTGGCTTGCAGTGAAGTGGCGATACAATTTACTTATCAGTAAATGGCATTCAACTGCATCTAATGAAAAGAAATTAGAGTAGAAGAATCAGACATCATCAGAGCGTAAATCTTTTATGGAAGATTATAGCACTTACTTATTATTTGAAAGCAAAGATTTGAGAAGCAAGGTGGCGTGATGGGAAATGCACCCTCTAATGTCTCCGTGGAAAAAAGAAAATGCTGCACCAAAGCATTCCCATTCAGCTTGATGGCAGAAACACTATTCGTTAGCATCTGTTTTAGCAGGGAAACTCCTGTTAAGAGAGGAATTAAAATATTTGTGAAAGCATTTCCAACAACTGTCTGGGTTTACCAAATATTTTTCAGACAGTGTTATGTTTATGGCACAGATTTTTGTATGCTAAAGGAAAACGCAATTCAAAATGTATGAAACACCTGCTATGTCTTTTGAGCACCTAAGGGACGGGATGACACAACGTATATGTATTCCTGAAGTCGTTAAAAGAAAACTAACTTTCTGTTATTCTTTATGAACCATAACCCATGCTATCTGCAAGTATTAAAACATTTTCTTACCACTTTTTACTTAGACATGAATACAGAATTTAACATTTGGGTATAACACGCTACTAGGAAATCTGCTCTTTTCCTTCTCATTCTGTATCCATCCAGTTGTTAAATGTCCCCCTCCCTTCCTTCTTTTTTTTTTTTAACCTCTTGTTCTTAATGAGACTTCCTCCTTCTCCCCATGACTCTTTATGCAAGCAACCTTGGCTCTTGATTAATCAGTAATTAGGGAAGGAGTCATACTGATTTCAAGTCTCTAGTATCATACTCTCCAGCTGAAATTCAGAACTAAAATCTAAAGGAAAGCCATAATGTCAATATTATGCTGTGTCTAACCATATGATGACAAAATCATATCAGAGTCAGACCAGGCAGTATCTGTTTATACAGACACAAATCTGTCCTGCTTGATATCGAGTGTAATACAATCATAATTCGCTCCCACAGCTGCTTTCCACACACATTCCCTGTTATTGCCTGCCTTTTTCATGATCAGCATTCAATATTTCACCTTAAAGTTTACTACACCTTCTGGGATCTTATCTGACACATACTGTTGCACTTCATGTTTGCAGAGCAGTTAGGGCCTAATTCAAAGTTTAACGAGCCCTCATTAACCTCTGTGAGCTTTGAATCAATCCCTTGTAGTCTAATATGGTAATAATGCCAGGGTATTATGGAGTTAAAAGCTCCCATACAGTGGTCTGAGGATAAAGTCACTGCAGGCATGCTGCTTAATGGGGTATTAATTGGATAGAGGGTATTCATAAGTACTGAGCACTAAGTGTGTATATTGTTGAAAGAAGAGAATAAATGCTGGATGGTATGATCTTAAAGGAAGGAAAACTTGAGTTTCTTTTTGCATCAGTCTTTACTATAACTATGCATCAGACATTTGAGGAGTTAATGCAGACCAGGGAGAGTTTTGCGGCCCAGGTTAATGGGTGCTGTCACGCACAATTCATCTTCCCTCTTGTAATCCTGTTCTGAAGTTCTGCCTGCCTTGGCTCTATCAAAATTGTTCTTCAAGAAACAAATTATTTGCAAAAAGGTGGTAGCATTGGAAAGGATTCATCAAAGGGAGCTGCTAATTACACACAACAGCTTTTTTATTTCCTTTTTTCTTCTCTGGGATAGGGTGGTTTCAACACATCGTTTAAAGGAACCTAAAATGTCTAGTCTGAGCTCTTGATGCTGGTAAATCTGCTGTAGGCGAGCCATTGAGGCTGACTTGTGTTTCTGTGGACTACTTGGAAGATTCCCTTGAGGCTGTGCTGACAGAAAACCTACCCCAAGGCATGTCAAAGCAGCCCATATTAAATATTTTATAATGTTTTCTCCTTTTTACCCTGTCCAGATTTAAAAGAAATTTTAACTCTTGGAGGTGCTGTGTTTATTAAGAGCCACAAACAGGAGCTGCTGGGGCCAATGGAGGAGGCTGCTCTCTAGTGGGGCTGTGAATGGCCCTGCTCTCCAGATCCCTTCTGCCTTTGTTTCCTTTGCATCTCCCATCACCCCTTTACATCCCTCACCCATCCAACATCTGGGGGACCTGAGCAGAGGCAGAGCTGGGCTCTGCCTGCAGACACTGCCTGGCTCCAGTCTCGGCGCTTACCTGCGTTGCCCAGATTGCCTGTCTCAAAGACAAGAGCACTGCTATGCCTTGCAGGAGACTTGTGAAGACAAACATGTTTCTGTATTTCTTTGTGTCGGGAGCAGTGCAGTGATGGAAGCTACATCGCTACCTCGGGCAGTGTGCAGGGAAGGATCAGGCACAGCAAAGAATTAAACCCTGTTGATTTAGATTCCCACATGGGCCGATGGGACTTAGATACCTGGGTGCTTAGCAAATCCTGCCTCATACCCAGATGCCTTTAAAATGTGGATCTTTATAGCTTAGGATCATTTTCTGTTTCTTCTTTGCTGCGTCAGCAGATAGGCCCTTATGATAAAGAAAGACAGAAAGTACGAATGGCCCTCCTTAACTTTTTATGCTGTTTCAGATCTTTAAAGGTAAAAGTGCATGAAGGAAAGAGCATATAGCAGTGTGGGAACATCCACAGGGTAGGAGTGGACCTCAGTCTGGGGCTGTGGAGACATCCTGATGCCCTACCAGTTCCTACTTGTAACGCAGAATAAGGAAGACTGTGGGCTCAGATATAGACCTCTTGAGTTGTAACAATACACGTGGACAGGGATAATCTCCCGCTGGTCCTCAAACCTGCTTGGGCCTGAGGGAGAGAATAACACCTCGTGCAAAGCTGGTGGACAAAACTACCTCGTGCAAGGGGACAAGGGCTGTCAGTGCTGCCTGTCCTAGTGACATGGGTCCTGCTTTCTTACCAGTGTGACTCTAGCAGACTTTGCTGGCTTTTATCAGGCAAAGAAGACTGATTCCTTTCATTTATTTATCCTAGATATTCCCTGCACTTCTTGCTTTTCCCTTTCCTTCTGTGAAGCCACAGATGTACCAAGTCCTGTCTTCCCCCACGTAGCCAAGTGCTTTTCCCTTTGGGCTGGTGATAAGTCACTTTTTCTCCATATAGTGAATTAAAAAAGAACAATCACATATGTAACCATTATAGAAATGTTTTTCTGGGAACTCCCAATACATGCTAACTCCAGAAGACATATCCCAGTTCTATTTAGCTCTTAAACAAAAGGCTGCGTAGTAGTTGTCTCTATACTGCCTGTGCCAGCCTGCAGTTCTCAGCACCAGTTCTTGCCTATCTTAATCCCGTATGTGTGAACATATATGCTATGAAGAACTAGGAAATTCTGCTTGATTTGGTGCTGTCCTTTTTATTCTTTGATTGATGAAGCAGCTGCTAAAATAAGTCTTCCCTAAAATAAGTTCTGTAATGCCCTTCTCTCCCCTCCAGAACATTATAACATACTTGCCTTCTGTGTGTCTTGACATTCCCAGTGCTCCCCTTAGATTTGTCTCCTGTCCCTTCATTTTGGGTCTTCTCTGCTTGTGCCTTCACGTTTTAATTTTGCTGTTGTGTGTTCCTGGGAAGATCTCCCCGTGTGTTTTCCCATCTCGGATGGTACCCACGCTGCTGCTCTGCTATTTGGAACTGGGAGTCAGTCATAAACCCTAAAAACCAGGGGGCCAGCTGAAGTCTCACCTCTGTAGCTCTTGCACCTTCAATCTCCAATCCTATATCGCTCCAAACCTTTCTGCTCGGGCACAAGAGCAAGAAATATTTAAAAACAAAAATAAAAAATTAATTAAAAAAAAAGAAGAAGAAAAAAGGTAGATTTTCAGTGACTCCAGGAATTAAGAACGTAAATACAGAGCAATTGGTGATGAAACCCAGAGCACTCCCACTGTTGTCTCTCCTTGGATTTACGTACTAGTTAAATGTCACCACTCCAGTTTTCTTGAAAGGCTGCTGTGTTTTCTTACAGGACAGCGTGGGTGCAAGTGTGGATATTTTACAACTGAGGATATTGCTTTCAGGGTTGAATTAAAGTGTGGGAGATTTAATGAATCTTTTTCATTCAATCTCTGAGGTTGGGCTTTTTTTATTTACAATTATAGATCTGTCTGATTGAGAAAGATGTTTATCCATTCAATTTGATGATGAATGATCAAGAAGAAAGTATGGACATGATGCTTGTAGAGGCTGTCAGCCCTGTAGTTTTAGCCACTTATGCTGATAGCTCAAACTGGAAGATGGAATGTGAATAAGAGAAAACATGGGAAATAATAGGAGGAAAATGCAGACTCCATTTCTGATGAGTTATATTAAACCCAAAGATCTTCCACTTCATAGAGATATTATTTAAGTTTTATACAGCTTTTGAGATTATGACAAGCTGTACAACTTGTTCTGGCTTGGTGCTCAAGCTCCATATGGTACTACTTCAGCAATTTGATGTGATATTATGAATAAGAGTACATGAGTAGTGAAATGTTTGGGGTTTTTTGTATCATATTGGCCTTCTGCAGTAGACGTTAAAAGTGAATTCTGGTTAGAGTAAGGAAATGGGGGGAAAGAAACCAGACCTGTGGGTTTCAGTAGCATACTAGCAGCAAGCAAATGGAAATGAACTTATGGTGATGAAGAGATTAGTTGCTGACAGAATGCCTTGGACATGTGGGGACAACCCACGTTCTACAGGCCTTGCTCTCCTTTTAGTTGTTCTCTGGTACAATGCTAATACTGTCTTTGAGGAAAAAAATCTTTATATGCTGGTTTCTATGTTCAAGACTAGTGGCTTGCAAATAATAATTGTTATGCAAGTGGAAATTAACTTGTGTGTGTAAAAAATAAAATTTTAGGATAAATATGTCAGGCAAGTATATGAAAGTAATAGCAGAGGATAATAATAAAAGCTCAATGTATTTCTGTAGAAGGCCCATCACTATTCCTTACATTATTTTTCTGCTAGTTATAGGAAGCTCCTTCCTTGCATTGTGTTGCTAAAAGCAGTTCATGGATAGCAGAATGCGACTGCTGAAATTTGGAGGATGAGGTAATGTGAAGTCTGGTAGAATTCACAGGTGGTCATCTCTGTTAGTGTGTTAAGTCAGTTTATAGTGAATTGTGTAGATACAAAAACGTGCACTTCTAAATGCAGGCATCAAACAGGGATGGATTTGAAATAATCCTTTGTGTAAATCATATATCTGGAGATAGCCATGAAGACCACGCTGGCGCATGGCTGTGCAAGGTGCTTCTGAGCTGTAACTGTCAGTGCTGGTGTGCCCAGAGGGGACAGGACTGGTCCACCAGTCCAGAATTGCTGGGAGGAGGAGAGGTGGCAGTCAGGCTGTCTGAGGATCCATGGCTTTATTCTCTTCCCTATAGCTGAAAAGTCTCGAGCTGCTGTGAAAGGCTGAGGCTTTGGGCCAGCAGCTTAGAGGATATCAGTATTGGGTAATCTTACCACCTCTCTGTTTTTAAATGTACCTTAAAATGGGCAAAAAAAGATTAATTCCCAGCCTGTCCAGAGCAGAGACCCTAGAGAGAGGCCTTGGCCAGCGCATCCTTCTTAAATGCAGAAGTTGGGCCATGCTTAACCTATCCAAGCGAAACCCCTGTAGACTCCTTGAAATAATTCTTTGTGGTGTGTTTTAGTTTCTTCAATGTGTAGTTAGTAAATAATAAATTCCCTTTTGAGGGGGGGAGGCGGGGAAAGGATTTAAAAAGAATAAGAAAGGCTGAGACCAAAGTTTCCAATTTTTGCGTGTGAAACTCACTTGGGTGTGAACTTGGCACAAAGGCTGCATGAGGAGGAGGGAAACGTGTCCAGGGAACATGCAGATGATGGGTTAGACTGGTGCAGAGCTGATCACTTCGAGTGTTTGTGATGCTGGAATAACAGGTTGTACTGAATGTGTGTGTTGAAAATTTGGCCCCATTTCTTAGTGTGAATTAGAGCTCTATTAGGAGAGTTTTGAGGGACAAATGCTGCTTTGAACACAACCTGTTAATAGAGAAAAATGACTGATTTTTTTTTTTTATTTTAATTATTTTTCAGACAGTAAATTTGGGCTTTGTCATGTCTGGGTGTTTCCCTGAATGTCTATTTTTTTTTAATAAAGCTTTAGTTTATAATGTGTTGGTTTTCTACTCTTGAAGGTTTGGGTTTTTTTTTCTTGTTCTTAATATATTCCCTGTTGGAATTTAGTTTCTGGGGGAAAAAAAACTAAAAAAAAAATCTGTATTTCTGCAGTGATTTTTAGCAGTTGTACCCTTTTATGCATCATTCTCCCACAGTGTGAACATTTTAACCTTTTCTTAATTATTACCATT